>NW_018247547.1:17005-28059 GCF_001263595.1 Phalaenopsis equestris
TTTAAATGAAAGAGCACTATACCTCAAACCCTGTATCTATCCTGAAGGATAAACACAAGACTTAAGGATGAGGCTCGATCAAATAAACTAAGAAATATATGACATCCATTTGGTCTACAAAAACCATTTTATTTACCGACAAGTTCCTCTATTTAATACAAAGAATTAAATAGGGTTTATATTAAGTTGGGTTAGGAAAAATTTCCTTTAAGGGCAAGCCCCTATAGTTAATTGCATCTTCGAGAACCGAAGTCACCTAAGTTAGAGAACCGAAGTCACCTAAGAAAACTCTTGATATAAATTAGGGAATATTATCTTCAAAGGGGCCAAAATGATAGAATTTTCAATGAAATCGGACAAAGAGGTGTGAAAGGGGACTGACTCAAAAATGACTCAAATTTGGAACATTTATTGTAGAGTTCAAAAGAGGAAGAACTAGGGGATGTCATAGATCATGAGGAGAACCTCTATGACTTCCCAAGCTATCCTAAAGTTTGGCTTCAATTTTGAGGAGAAATATTTAAAATTTTCATCCTACCAATTTTGTTAATTTAGGGCTTACATTTGTGTGAAACAATCACACGAATAGCCTGAAGATGTGAGGGTTTAGTTCATGATGAACTACAATCTCAAAATCCTAAGACGAGTTAGGGCTTATACTGTACAACAGGGTCATACAAAGGTTTAAAGATGAGTTGAGGATTTATGTTGCATAAGCAAACAACCTCGAAATCCTATGGCTTTGTTGTTTTATTTTTATGGTTGTTTAATTCTAAAGAAAGATGTGTTGTTGTTGATCCTCTTGCTATTGAAGATGGTCGTGTTGCCCACAATGCTAGCTCCAGGATCCTTGCCATGACAAATGTGTCAGGTTATGATGTCAAATCAGATGTCCCTATGGTTATAATTCTTTAAATATTATGGGGCATATTAAATTTGATTAGAGCGACATCGGTTAGGATCCTACGGTTCCCTCATGCTGGTACCACTATTTTCTATCAGATTCACTTAGTCCAAATGAATTTAATAAACTCTACTTAATGAGCTCCATACTTCAATTTAGACCATGAGAAACCTCATTAGCAATCGTAGGTTACCTTCTATGAGTGATTCCCGATCGTCTGATAGAGATGTCTTAATTTAGTTGCAATTTTTGTTTTGTGATGTTTGTATTTAAATTTTGAGTTATCTTATATTTTGAATGTTGTGACAGTGGATTTTATCTTGGTTGATTTTAGTTTTGGGAGTTTTTGTTTTCACGTAGGGTGACATCGTTGTTTAACATGCAAGCTCGAGATAAGAAATACAGAAAGACAAATGCACTAATTTAAAAGCGTACATTCCGATTCTTCTCGCTCCACCACCTGAAAGGTCAGTACTTGCAAGACATGTATATAATTTTGCAGGGAATTTAAATTGCAAGAGTAGATGAAGGTTTACCTACCAAACCCCAAGTTATGATTTTATTGAGTCTTAGAAGATCCTAGTGGATGATTTTAGAACAAAAGTATGACAAGTCCAGTTTTCCCTTTAGAATGTCTAATAGTTTTCAAAGTGCTCGGGGCATGACCCTAGATCACTTTGAAGATCTCTTAAAATATTCTGAGTTCATTTTTAGACTTATCATATTTTTTCATTAATCATTCAAGGTCGAAGTGCGAGTACCCCATTGCTCAGTGAAACTTAGCAATTTAATTATCTCAAGGATAGAATACTCGATTAATCAATTAATGTTTGATTTAAAAGTTATGTGAGTGGGTGCCCCTAAGATAAGTTTTGGTCATTTAAAGATTATGGTGCCCACAATTAAGGTCAGGCTTGTAGTGTTTAAAGATGTTAATCACCAATCATATCATCTTCTAAATCTAATCAATTGAGTTTAGATATTGAGCTTATGTCACTACTAAGCCTTTAACAATCATGATAGATGAAAAGGTGATTATCAAAATTTTGATTTCAGTGACGTGTATTCTTATCATAATACCACTGTATTTCAAACATCCAAATATATTTATTAAGTTCAAAATTAACCATTTTTCATTTGGTTAATCCTAATTTTGAAAGGCACCAAAGTCTAAAATTTCCACTTTGCCCATGAGGCACTTCACCTCATAACTCATTAAACAAAACTCAAATGACTTTGAGGGTTTAAAGTGTCATATTCATGAGGTAATTATAATGTTGGAGGAGAACATGTGGACCTCTCAAAATTTTAATTTAATTTAGATAATTATTTAAATTTAGAAGATAGGATTTTCAAATGTTAATTTATTTAATTATCCAAAATAAAGTTTGTATTTATGGAAAAATTATTAGAGGTCTCCTAAAGTCAGAAAAACACTTAGGCAAAATTTTATAATTTTTTGAATTAAATTTTTATTACTATTATTTATTTTTTAATCAATTTCAATGATTAAATTAATAGAAAATAGTGTTTTAATTACAAAAAAAAGAATAATTTTTTTATATTTTTAATAGACTCTTCTAAATTCAAAAAAATTAGATAACAAAGTTTTGTATTTTTGTGATTTTTAATTTATTTATTATAATTATTTTAATGGGAAAATAAGAAAATTTCATTTTTAAGTTTTTAAAATTTATATTTTAACTTAGAAAAATGTGGAAAAATATCCTAATGAATTCTAAGTGATGAAGGTACATTCCCACACATTTTGAACCATTTTTTTGCATTTTTAAAAATTTTGATTATTTTAATTATTTTTAATTCAAAATATATTTTAAAAATGAAATATTTCTGAAAAATGGATTTTATTTTTATTAAATGTCCCTGGTCACAAGGAACTCAGAGAACCCATTTTCATAATTTTTCTAAATTTATTTAATTTAATATAATTATTTTTATACAAAAATACAAGGTTTCCTTAAAAATTCATTTTAGTGCTTGGACTAAGTCAAATAATTTTGATATTTTTACAGTGAATACACATGATTTTTATGAAAAATATAGGATTGATTTTGTTGATTTTTGATATGTTTTTAATTTACATAAATTAGTATAAAGTATATACATTTAATTAAATATAAGAATGTACAAAATCGTTCAAAACATCACAATATTTTTCCTAGACTTCTCTGACCACACGAAATCTACTAAAATTATTCCCATAATTTTCCAAGTGATATTTTGATTTATATTAAGTCAAAAAGGTCACTTTAACTTGAAAATTAGAGACATGAGCATAGGAATGTCCTCTGATCTTGGAAAAATCAGACGACATAGCCTTTGTCATGAGGAACAAACCCTCAAAATTTCAAGCCATGGTGAGTAATATTTAGTCATGGAGAATTAAAATACCATAAAGGGTATTTAATTCATTAAAAATCAGGGAGTAAGAAAATAATTTTTATTTTTAGTGCACATTATTCTCCTCTATTCACTGAGAAAGTGAGTACTTTTTTTTATGATTTTTCTAGAGAAGGATATGGATTTTTGAAGTTTAGGCATTTAAAATAATTCAGAAAATCCCTAATTTTCTACTTATCCATGCAGCGCCACCTCAACCTACGGCGAATCCGAACTCACACACGACACACTCTCATGTAATGCTGTCATCCACTTCAGCTGCCACGCGGCTCGCAGTTCACGTACCATTTGCTTATCCGGCTTGATTTCCTCCGTTGGTTGGATTCACGCGTGATCGGATGACTCTCCATTATCATCCACAAGTAACTTAACACGTAAGCCGTTCACGCTAAAACCTTAATATCTCCATCTAGACTCAACCAAATTGCATGAAATTTGTTTCTAAACCTTCATATACTTAAGACAAACACATCTATACGGTTAATCAAGTATGAAATCAGGGTATTACAAATGGAGAATCAAAATAAGCTCGGGTCAGGGTTAGAGTTCAATACCTTTGTCTGAGAGGGGAGGCCTTAATCAGATGGCTGTAGTAGCTTCAATTGGACCCTAAAAACCTCCGAATGAAGTCTCAAGCCTTGGTGAATTGTTTAGGTATGTTTTCGATCAAGGTGGATTTTAGGTGTTGGTCCAGAGCTACCCTAGTGGCTGTTTCAAAGGGGGTTTGATGGGAAATCAACTCCTCTTGCTATAGGGATGGTGTGTGCACAATTAATTTGAGTTTTGTGGACTGTGGAGAGATCTCCTAGTTTGAGCTCAAAATTGGGCTTTCACAGTGGGGATCAATGGGGGAAAATGGTGGCAATGAGCTTAGGAGTTCTTGGAGAGTGTCTGAAATCAATTGGACAGAGTTTCCCCTAGGATTTTGGCACTCTTTTTTCTTTGGACATGGAGGGGCTGATTAAATAAAGGAGCTTAGGGAGGACCTTGATCTGAATTTTGGTTGTGATAGATTGTATAAAATTTAATTAAATATAATCATTTAATATTTGGATTCTACGCAAGTAAATGTATCACTATCAAATAAAAATGGACTTTCTATTTAAGCCCCAAATATCAATCCTACGGGTAAGGTTTAAATTGGAAATGACAAATTTGCTAGGAAATTCATAGAAAGTCAATCAAAATATCTGTCACTAATTTCAACTATTGAGATGCAATCAAAATTAAATTTCTAAACTATTATCAATTCAAATATGCAAAATTTTAAACAATAAGTACTAATCTATTAACTATGTTTATGTAACGGAGATTCTTACGTGAAAAAGCATCCTTCCCACTACAATGAGGCTATGGTAAAATGAGATGAGATAAATGTTCATAATATGTATTGTGCCAAATAAGAGCAATTTTAATTCTCTACTCTGATACAGTGCATAAAAAATCATTTGCTAATCTCAGTGTTTAGTCCCTAAATTCATGGTTAGGCTAGAAGGATACCGACTCCCACTCCAGAGCTCCCACTTCCCTTCACCTGAAGGCTGGCTCTCGCTTCAGTTCTTAAACACTAAGACTGAATTGAAGATTTTAGTCTGTCACCCTAAAGGTTCTCCAATTCTACACCCAACAAAGAAGATTTCCCTATTTATTTGCACTTAATTCCATAAACGATGTTCTCCTTCATGGAATCAAATGTGATTCTTACTCTATTATAGAACTCATACTCCATTTCCCGGATCATATGTTTCACAACACATTTTAACAATTCAATTGGACAGATCGAAAATTAAATTAATTTCGGAGTTGTAAAATCATCACAATTTATTTTACAATTTAATATTGACACATTCATATTATCTCTTCATTTCACCATATCTTAGAGTAGGGAGAAAGATAGAGGGAACTACTCAGATTTCATGAGAAAGAAATAACAAAACACAAATTTCATAAATAAAAGAAAGTTCATACAACACTGATAAACAAACAATACTTATCAAATCTCTTTATCAAAGCAAATCCTTTGTAGCTGTTCCTTAGAAATACATGAAGAAGATATGTCTCACTTTTCTCCTTCTCCAGCACTCTTACTGAAAGTTTCACACTAAATCTCACCACAAAAACTCTAAACTATGAAAGCAAAATCACTAATTGACTTTAATATGAAAGTGGAATGGAATGATGTGGTACGAAAAATGAAAGTAGAGGAGTGAAAAACATAGAGGAACACTTTTTCTGATGAAATTCGGCCCTAAATAGAGCCTAAGGTCGATTCTCCAAGAGGTGCCTCCAAAAACTCTTTAAAAAATCGTCCAAATACATCGAACCTTCTAGAAACAAGGTCTGCACCGCCTTTGACGCCGTTGACCTTTGGCGCGGTCGGCGTAAACGACGCTGAGTAAAAAATCTTCGCGTTAATTTGTTCTGAGCAGTCGGTGCTGAGTCGGTGCTGCCTTCGACATTGCCGGCACTGAGCATTTCTTCGAAAAGGTCATTTTGACTCCAAATTTCATCTTTTTTGCTTTCTTTTTTCTTTAAGCCTTAAAAATAAACAACCTGCAAGAAAACATCAAAATACCTTCCATTAAAGTGCAATGTCATCAAAAATAGGTATAAAATATGTCTAAAAATGCATATACTTTTGGTGTATCAAAATCCCCCAAACTTACATGTTACTTGTCCTCAAGTAACTCCATTACTACATAAAAAAATGAATTATGATAATGACCTTAACTTTTAGACTTCCATATTTTTGTTTTCCAAACATAATATTACAACTTAAGAAAAATTCAAAAAAACTCTAGTTAATACTAAAGGTGTAAAGATATTCAATAATTAATTCTAAAGTTTCTGATCCTCTATTTCCTTCAAGAAAAATTTTAATTTATTATATTAAAGGCACTTAGCAAATTCATAAGAAAAAGAACTTCATAAAACTTTATTAATAATTAAGTTAACATTCAAATAAAAAGTTTAGAAAATGTGTTCAAGTCTTTTTCCTTAAGTTGATTCAAATGAAGTCAATTTTTAATTAGGCATCTCCTCAAGCTTCTACCCATATTTTTTTTTTCTTTTTCATTTCTTTTCAGGATCATTTTTAATCCCATTTTTCTTTTCTTTCTTTCTTTTCTTCTCATTTTTTTAATATATATGTCAGGATTACTATATCTGGATAGCCTTTAATGATTTTGAACTTCACTATCCTCTTCTTAAAGTTAAAATCTTTTTACATTTCTTCACTTAGCAAATTTATATTAACTTGAAGATTTCATAAAGTTTAATTCTTTTTCTTTTACATGAATCATTAAAATTTTTAATACTTCAAAAAATACAAATTTCCTTTACTAAAAATAGAAAAAAATAGTCTTATTCTCTTTTACCAAATATCTTAGCCCCGAGAATTAACCTTTATTATTGAAAATTCTTACTTAAATTTACTATATATTTAGAATCGTAAATATAGTTATCCAAAGTTAACCTTTAATACCAAAGGTCATGTTAAATTTAAAATTTCAAAATTATAATTAAGTGAGGACAAATAAAATTAAATTATCTCTCTTTGTAAAAATGATTTTTTTCTTCTCCCCCCCCCCCAAACTTAAATTTTTAAAAGATTTTTACATGAAGAGCTTTAAAAATGAAGGGTAAAAGAAAGCATTAAATACATAAAAAAAAATTATACCTGTGGAGATTCTGATTTTTGAACATAAATTTTTAAAATAGTGTAGGTGCTAAAATGAAAACTACAAGGCTAAAAACATTAAATTGCACATAATACATACAAAATTTGCTGAGAAAGAGCTAATCACAAAACATAACAAAGTGTTGAAAATAACAACAAAACTAAACTAAATTCTAAAACTGAAATCAGTCTTCCACATTACAATTTCACATAACATAACAAACAAAGTCTAAATAACATCACAACACAAACAATACAATCACACATACAAACACAAAAAAAAAGATCACTAGTCAATATCATCTTCATCTACATCCAACTTTTGCTGCTGATATGGAGTAAACACAAGGTGAACAAAGAACTGAATTGAATGTTCTCCCCTCAGGCATCTAACTAAAGCATCATAATAAGCAGCATCATACTAAAATTTTTGCCAAATCAAATCATCAGTGTGAGCATTTCTGGCTTCCATATTATGCATCTTATAATCCATCCTCAAAATATCTCCCTGTTGTATCATCATCTGATCCAAAAGTTCTCTATTGTTGGGGTCACTAGAAGTAGGTCCATGAGAGGTAGAAGGAATATCCCTAGAAGTAGACAAAATTTCTCTAGCCTTACTACCATATTTATAGTCAACATGAGATTCATATGTCCTGATGTTTGCAGGCCCAATAGGTCTCTGACGCTCAATCCTCTCCTCATCAGGTCCTGTCTGCTCACTGAGTGTGCAAATAAGAGCAGTGTGTGCCAATCCACCAGAAGTCTCTCCTAGATCAATAGATCGAGTGTTCATATAAATAATATAGCCCACATTTATGTCCATAACTTGCTGAATACATTAGTTCAGGATGGCTCTATCTTTGGTCATCTCACTATGACGGTTTGTCGGATTCATTCTTCTAGAAATAAAATAATGTCAGACATTAGATAATACATTTAAACTAGTACGGGGAAAGTTAACTTTAACTCCATTTTTTATTTTCCAAGCCTCTTTTTCATTAGTTAGAAAAGAAATAACTTCATCTAAAGCCTGATCTATAATAGAAAAAGAATGATACTGGCATCTACACACATCTTATACAGAATAAAACTCATTTATTATTTTTGGAGTAAATTCTACCCTTTTTCCACAAAAAAATACATAATCATCAGAAGCTTCAGGAAGGTTGACATAAATTTCCATTACAATCCCAGCTATTGCATCGGCAAAAAATATCAAAAGTTTTCTCATTGTCGAGCAATAATCAAAAGTTCAACTTATCCTCCTAGATTTTTAAAATCTCGATCCTGAATTACTTTCTTATTTTCTTACAAATTATGAAATCGAGCACTCGCTTTGAAACTAATAAATTTTTGTTTGTCATATTCTACTTTCCTTTTGTTTGATCTAGGTGTCATATAAAATCTATACAATTTTGAAAAATCCGAATAAATTCTAAAATTACAAAAATCAAAATGTAAAATATTTTAAACTTCAAATCACTATGCACGAGTTCATCTCCAAAAGATTCTCTCAAAAATTTCTGATTTTCTCAAAATACTTTTCATATTTTCGGATCCATGCAATGTGAGATAAATCCTTGGTGAAAATTAAAAATTTTTGGTTTAAAGTGTAGCTCTTAACTATATAAGATGAAATCCGAAGTCTTTTAGCCTCTAAATTGAGTCAAATATGACCACAATCAAGCCCTAGCCTTCTAAATCGAAGGTTGAAGATGACTTAAGCGTAAAAATGGTGGCCACAGTAAAAATTGTGAATTTTTAGGGGTAAAATCTTGTCTGGTTGAGGGCGTTGTCGGCACTGAAGGCACGAAAATTTCATATTTTGATTTTTTTTAATTTTCAATTTCCTATCGACTTACTCCAAAATTTTTGGTGTTTTAAACACACATTTTTATCTAACAATAATTCACAAAACAAAACATTTCACCAACACAAATTTTCACAAACAACAACAAACTAACTTTTATATATGAAAGTACACTTTTTACAAACACATTTCTTAATTACACAATCATACATATTAAAAAAACTAATTATAAATTAGCGTTAAAATCAAGCAGAACACTAAACTCTATCACACAACTATACACACAATAAAATTTCAGAATTCTAAAGCAAAAAAAAAAAGAAACCAAACCAAATTAAATCCAGACAATTGCACTAAATATATATAATGTTCCAAAATAGATGGAGAATTTAAAGTCTTCAATTATTACGCTCTTATTCAGTGCTTTCTCCTCCTCTGATATCTACCATAGATTGGTAATGAAGTTATAAGTTATAGAAGGATCAGTACGGGAATTGATCTGTAAAATTTTCTTCAAGCCATCCATTTTCCTTAAACATCCGAACTAATCCTACTTCAAAAGTTCTAGTGTGATCAAAATTTTCTTTAATTCTCCAATCTAGGTGATCAAAAAGGTATTTAAGATCTCCTACTGCATTCATAATACTCTGAAGTTCCCTTTCAATTATCTTCAATTTCTTTTCCAAAGCAAGTGAACTTCCAACTGTTGGTGGTATAAATGGAGTTGAAGCATGTGAAGATTGATCTATGATGGCTTCTAATACTTCATTTCCATTTCCACAATAATTCTCATCTATAGGATTCATGGGCTCCTTAGGTAATAAAGTCTTTTCCCAACTTTCATATGGAACTTGGGCTTGACTGCAAATCAAAAAGATGGTAGATGGATGCCCAAGTCCATAAATTGGTCCATAAGGATACCCATAATATATTTAAATATAATAGGCCCTATATCAATGGGTTTTTCCATTTGAATGCAGTAACTTAAAATAACACATTCTTTGGTAACTCTACTAAATTTCATAGTAGGGAGTAATTTTGCAGCAATAAAGAAATGTCATTGCTTTGAAATTGGATTAAGTAATGAAGTGGAGAGACTAACATATCTTTCATCTCGTACCTCCCACATATCACTTTCATCCGCCAGAAGATTATACACGTCTTGCATGAAATCTCGTGTAGGAATGAAATTTGTATAATGACAAATTGAAATGTTGTCTATCATATACAATTCATTAATCCTTGCAGCAGTAAATGGTACAGCCTTACCTCGTATGAAGATAACACCTTGAGTAATTCCATATAAGTTTGCATAAAACCCTTTCACCACAGGTACGATAATTGCAGACGTAGTGTAACACAGAACTTCCCAACGCCTTTGCATAATGATTTTGTCAATCGGACTAGTAGAATTGTTCACTCCATGATTAACAAATCCTGTTTCCTTGATCAATCTCCTCTTCGTAATAACTTTATCGTATAATAGGCGCGTCAAACTAATAAACTTTATTTTATTGAAAACTTCATACTTCAAAGTATTTTTGGAATTGGAAGCCATAGAATCCGAAAATAGGAAGTTACTATGCGTCCAAGGATGTTTCTAGGCCTTTGTAAACTCGTCCAGACGGTTATTATGAAGTAAAATCACGCCAAAACCCGCTAAACGTTGTCTAAAACCGTCCAACCACACTCAGCGCCCTCGGCGCTCCCCATTGGCGCTGCCGGCGCTTATGTTCGTTATCTATGGCGTTGTCGGCACCAGTGGCCAAAATTGTGATTTTCATTTTTTTATTCAATTTGATTCCAAATTTTTTTTCAATACCAATATTTGACTTAATTTATAAAAAATGCAATAGTGTAGGATTATTATCTACTAATATATAAGAAACTTAACAAACTAAATAGTAATACATAGCAATATAACTATAGGTTGCCCCCAACAAATCGCTTGGTTTAACGTCGTCAGCCCGACATACCATTTGTTCAGTTGGGTTGACTTAACATTAAAACTTCTTTAAATTGAGGTATGTTCCCTCATAAAAATGTTTCAAATGATGCCTATTAACTTTAAATATCTTTACAATGTTAGGATCTTTAATAACAACAGTTTCATAATGATAGACTTTAATCACTTTAAATGGTCCTAACCATCTGGATTTTAGTTTTATAATCTCAATCTTGTATTATATAGTAGAACATCTTATCCAGGTTCAAATTACTTCTTAACAATCTTCCGA
>NW_018247547.1:28912-30614 GCF_001263595.1 Phalaenopsis equestris
CATATATAAATTTCTTTAATTATTGATTCTTAATATCTGGTGGTAGAATATCACTTACAATATAATTTACTATATCGGCATACCACGGTGTATCTATTTCATCAATATTATATAATTGTTCATCAGGAAAATGTTCTAAAATCTCATTTGTAAAATTAGTTAATATTTTTATTTCTATTCTAGACAAATGATCACCTATTTCATTTTCATTTCCCTTTTTATCAACTACAGAAAAATCAAACTCTTGCAATAAAAGTATCCATCTAATTAACCTTGGTTTAACATCATTCTTTTGCATTAAATCTTTAATAGCAAAATGATCTGTATGCACTATACATTTAGTTCCAATTAAGATAGGTCTAAATTTCTCAAAGGCATAGACAATAAATAATAACTCTCTTTCAGTAGTAGTGTATGAGCATTATTTAAACTTTTACTAGAACAATAAATAACTTTAAAAACTTTGTCTTGTCTTTGTCCTAACATAGCCCCAATAGCATAATCACTAGCATCGCACATTATTTCAAATGGTTTCTCCCAGTTAGGTGGTACTATTATAGGTGCAGTGATTAATTTTTCTTTAATAATTCAAATGTTGTTATGCATTCCTCATTAAAATCAAATTTCGTATCTTTTTTCAAAGTTGGCATAGGGATTTAGTTATTTTTGAAAATTTTTTTATGTAGTGCGCACCTGTAAAAACTAGCATATCCTAGAAAACTTCTGACCCCTTTAACATTATTAGGAGGTGGTAATTTTGTATAACTTGGATTTTTACAAGATCTACTTCCAAGCCTTTTTAAAAAATTTTATGCCTAAGAACAATACCTCCTGTAACCATAAATTGACATTTTCCCAATTTAAGACTAGGTTGATTTTTTCACATATCTCCAGAACCTTTTCTAAATTATTAAGACATAACTCAAACGAAGTCCCAAATACAGAATAATCATCCATAAACACTTTCATTCCATGCTCTATAAAATTGCTAAAAATTGACATCATGCATCTTTAAAATGTTGCATGTGCATTGCATAGTCCAAAAGGCATTCTACGAAAAGCAAATGTTATGCTTATAAATGTTTTTTTCTCTTGATCCTCTAGAGCAATTAGAATATGGTGATATCTGGTAAATCCATCTAAAAAGCAATAGTATTTGTTCCTAGCCAATCTATCCAACATTTGATATAGAAAGGGCAAAGGAAAGTGATCTTTTCTGGTGGTCATATTTTTTTGTGGTGGCCATATTTAGTTTTCTATAGTCAATACAAATTCACCAACCAGTTACTTATCTTATTAGTATTAATTCATTTTTCTCATTTTCTTCAACAGTCACTCCTCCTTTCTTCAGAGCACAGTAAATTGGGCTTACCCAAGCACTATCTGAAATAGGATATATAATTCCAACATCTAACCACTTTAAAATTTCTTTTTTAACAACTTCTTTCATTATTAGGTTTAACGTTCTCTAAGGATCCGCTTTAAGTTCATACTGTTCATCTAATTGAATTCTGTGCATACAAATTAAAGGACTAATTCCGTTAATATCTGCCAAAGTCCATCCAGAAGCTTTTTTATACTTTTTCAACATCTCTATCAACTATTGTTCTTGAATTTTAGTTAACTCAGAAGATATAATAACATGCAATGTAGATGACTCTCCTAAAAATACATATTTTAAATGAGCAGGTAATATCTTCAA
>NW_018247547.1:30790-33214 GCF_001263595.1 Phalaenopsis equestris
TTGCTTTAATTTATCTTTGAATTCATTCTTAAACTGCTCATTACTTAGATAATCAACTACTTCCATCCTGAAACATTCATTATCTTTTTCTATTATAGGATATTTCATAGCTTTTGCTATATTAAATTTCAGTTTTTGATCTTTAACTCTCATCATTAATTCTTCTTTTTGCACATCTATTATAGCTCTCCCTGTTGCAAGAAATGGTCTCCCTAAAAGAATGAGAATCTTTTTTTCTTCCACCATATCCACTACTATAAAGTCTATAGGGAAAATAAATTTATCCACTTTTACTAGCACATCTTCTATAACTCCTTTTGGATAAGTTATTGATCGATCAACTAACTGAAGAGTTACAATAGTAGGGGAAATTTTTCTCAAATCTAAATGTTTAAATATTGATAAAGGCATAAGATTGATACTTTCTCCTAAATCACATATTTCCATAAAACTTTTCACCAATTGCACAAGGTATAGTAAAAATACCAAGATCTTTTAATTTTTCAGGAAGCTTTTTCTGAATAATAGCACTACACTCTTCATTAAGTGCAACGGTCTCATGATTTGTAAACTTTTTTTTCTTGTTTAATACATCCTTCATAAATTTAGCATAACTTGGCATTTTTTCCAAAGCTTCAACAAAAGGAATATTTATCATTAACTTCTTATGGATTTCTAAAAAAATTGTAAATTGTTTATCTATATTCTTCTATTTCAATCTTTGAGGAAACGAAGGTAATGATTTTTCTACAGGGCTCTGTGTTTGTTCATTTTCTTGTTGATCATTTTCCATTTCTTCCTTTTCTTCATCAACTTGAGTTTCTCTTTGGATCCACTTCTTTTCCACTTCGTAATTGAATAACTTTAATTTGATCTTTATTTTGGTCTTTTGGATTAACTTCCACAGTACTTGGAAGAATTCCAGAAGGTCTATTACTAATTGCAGCAGCAATATGTCCTAATTAATTTTCAATATTTCTAATAGCATCCCCTTTATTCTGTATTTGATTTCCCATATTCAACATTATTTCTTCCACTGTCAACTTCTTTTCCTTAACTTATGGGTTAGGGTTGGAGTTAAATCATGGAGGATAATAAGGTTGAAAATTAGGATTTCCTTGATTGTTCAGATTTCCGGATGGATTCACCGAATTATTATAATTATTCCAACTAAAATTAAGGTGATTTTTCCAACCAGGGTTAAAATAGTTAGAATAGGGATTGTTATTTCGATTATCTATAGCGTTTAAAGTTTACTAAGATGATTGAGTATTAATAATCTGTCATAGTGAATTCTTCTTTAATACTAGGGGTACTTGAGAATAAATCATTCCCATTTGATCCTTCTTTTTAGAAATAACATTAATTTGAGATGCCAAAATAGACATTGCATCAGAATCATGAATACTAGCTACTCTCTTAAGATTTACCCTTTTAGAGGGCCATTAAAAACTATTACTAGTCATTTCTTTAATTAAAGAATATGTTTCATCAAAAAGTTTTGACATTAATGAACCACCCGCAGCCGCATCGATAATAGATCTCAGTGATCCCACAAATCCATTGTAGAATGTTTGAATTATTAACCAATCTCGTAAAGCATGATGTGGACATATCTTAAGAAGTTCTTTAAACCTTTCCAAGGCTTCATATATTGATTCCCCTTCAAACTGACAAAATAATCTAATATCATTTCTAACCTTAGTGGTTTTTTAGGGTGGAAAATATTTAGCCAAGAAAAATATTTAGCCAAGAATTTTTGTGATAGTTTCCCCAGGTTCTAATAGACCTGCGTGCTAATGAATTTAACCAAGCCTTGGCTATTATCCCATAATGAAAAAGGAAAAATTATAAGCCTAACAACATCATTAGACACTCCGTCATATTTAAATGTAGCACAAATTTTATTGAGATTTTCATACCTATTTTACACAATTTTTTATGATATTGCACTTTAAAGAAAGGAATTTCTTATGTTTTGTTGCAGGAATGATGAATTAGGGTCATTGGAGCAAAAAGATGCAAAAAAGAGAAAATTTGGAGTGAAAAGGACCAAAATGTGAAGATTTGAACTAGGGCGCCGATAGTGACCCCAACGGTGCCGACGGCCGACTTTTCCCGACACTCCAGAATTAATTCACTTCAAAAGCCCGCCGATGGTGCCCTCGAGGCCGCCGATAGTGAGCTTGGCGGTTATGTCCAACTATGTATTAGATGAGGATGAATTTTCGAGGGGTTCTTAGGCAGCTCTTGAGGAAACTCATCCACATCTTTAAAGAAAAGAATTTAGCCGAAAATAGGGGGAGAGAGGCTAAAAATTGAAGTGTGAAAAAGTGTAGAGAGTCTAAATTGTGAGGAATTCTTTGAGAGATTGTAAGAGTGGAGGGAAAGTGAGAGATTTCTTCCTCCTTGCCGCTTCGAAGA
>NW_018247547.1:33406-37877 GCF_001263595.1 Phalaenopsis equestris
TTCGATCTTAATTTACTTTCAATCTGGCCAATTGATTTTTCAAAATACGTTGAGTTTTACAACTGAAATGAAGATTAAATCTAAGATTTAGGGAGGTCAAAGCCCATAAAGTTGGGTGCAAATAAATATGGAAATAAAATTATCAGGCATAGAATTGGAGATTTTAGAGGACAGACTAAAATCCCCAATTCGGTCCTATCATTTGGGTGCTGAAGTTTAGATGTTAGCCCTAAGGCGAGGAAAACGTGTGAGCTCCGAAGTGAGAGACGGTATACTCCCAGCCTAGCCGCAGATTCAGTAAACAAGTGTATGATTAGTCAATGTTCTTTATGCCTGGACCAAAGGGTAAAGAATAGGTTTGCTCCGATTTGGCACAATTCAAATTGAACCGATTCACTATTATTTCTTGATAAGGAGAAGGATGCTTTCCTATATACTGAATATGACATTAAAAACCTCATTAGTATAATTAGTTATTTAAGAGTTATTAAAATTACATATTTATTTCAATTGCCTATTAATGTCAGATAAGCAAATTGAATTCAATTGTTGCAATTGAGTATTGCTTTTTCTAATATCTTAGTTTGTAGTTCTAATATTACTCCCTGTGGGATCGATATCTAGGACTCCATTAGAGCCCTATATTACTTGAGTGATACGTATACTTGCTTTGATAAGTGTGATACATTCATTGAATATTTTATACATCTATCTTTATCGAATCTATAACTGTTATTAAGTTTTGGTACAGTTGCTGAGGAATTAAATCTTTTAGCAGCAGTATTAAATACTTATATTTTTAAGCTTATATAAAGTCGCTGTCAAGTTTTTGGCTCCGGTGCCGGGGAGTAAACAAGAATCATAATTAGAGTAACTGACAAAATAGGATTATTAGAAAATTTTTACTTGAATTGCAACTTATTTTCATATTTAGTTAACTATTTTACTGTGTACTGATTTCAAATTGTATGCGTAAATTTGGACCTAAAAATCTTATACTCTATGATTCGGAATTAGAACGCACTGTTAGAAAAATTAGAAGACAAAGAAAAGAACCTAGAAATTATGATATAATGGAAAATAACACGAACAATCAAGGAATAGAAAATGAACACCAACCTAGACCCCTACGAGATTATGCAAATCCTACAGCTAATATGACAGAGTTTCAAACGATGTTGTTATACTTAGACTTTTTCCTTTTTCACTTAGGGATAAGGCTATGATGTGGTTAAATTCGTTAGCGCCAGGATCTATTAGAACTTGAGGGGAACTTTCACAGAAATTTCTATCGAAATATTTCCCTCCATCCAAAATTGTTAAACTTAGAAATGACATAACACTGTTCCATCTAATTGATGGAGAGTCAATATATGAAGCTTGGGAGAGATTTAAAGATCTTCTTAAGAAATACCCTCATCATTCGTTACCAGATTGGTTGATAATTCAAACTTTCTATAATGGATTAGTGGGATCACTTAGATTGATTATAGATGTTACGGCTGGTGGTTCGTTAATGTCAAAACCTTTTGATGAGGTTTACTCGTTAATAGAAGAGATGACTACCAACAATTTTCAATGGCCCTCTGAAAGGGTAAATCTTAAAAGAATAACTAGTATTCATGATTCTGATGCAATATCTATGTTAGCTTCCAAACTGCTGCAATATCAAAGAAATTAGATCATTATGGGATGAATTATTCTCCAACACCTCCTATGATGGAAGAGAATTCATCTGGGCATATGAGACTTTAAATGCTATTAATAGACCAACAACCCTTATTCAAACTATCATAACCCAGGTTGGAAGAATCAACCAAATTTTAATTGGAATAATAATTCTGCTACAAATCAATAATGGGCGAACAACCCAGTGAACCCATTAGGAAATTCATCCAACCAAGGAAATGTTAACTATAGACCTTCTTATCCTCCAGGATTTAACAGTCAATGCTATTAATAGACCCAACAACCGATATTCAAACTATTATAAGCAATTATAGAATCGAGGAAATCAATTACAAATTCAAGGAAATCAATTACAACATCAAGGAACTGCTATTAAGAATATTGAAAACCAATTAGGGCATATCGCTACTACGCTTAGTAACCGAACTTTAGAAACTTTTCCTAGTATTGTGGAACCAAATCCTAAAGATCAAGGAAAAGAACAAATAAAAGCGATACAATTATGAAGTAGAAAAGAATTAGAAATAAGAGTGCAAAAAAAATAGAAATTGAAAAAGAGAAAGTGGATACAAAAAAAAAAGGATCATGAATACCAAGAATAAGAATATCCACTTACACTAATGAAAATTACTGTGGAGAAACCTCCACCACCATTTCCTAAAAGATTGAAGCAACATCAACAGAATAAAAAATTTTCTAAATTTTTAGAAATTCTTAAGAAGTTAACTGTAAATATTCCCTTCGTAGAAGCTTTAGAGCAAATGCCCAATTATGTGAAATTTATGAAGATATTCTGAACAATAAAAGGAAGTTCACGGATAACGAAACTGTTGCACTTAGCAAAGAGTGTAGTGCAATTATTCAGAAAAAGCTTCCTGAAAAATTAAAAGATCCTAGCAGTTTCACTATACCTATACCATGTGCTATCGGTGAAAAATTTTATGGAAGAGCTTTATGTGATTTGGGAGCCAGCATTAATCTTATGGCTCTATCAATTTTCAAAAGATTAGGATTAGGAGAAGTCTCACCTACTTCTGTAACTCTTCATTTAGCAGATCGTTCAATTACATATCCTAAGGGAGTTATAGAAGCTGTGTTAGTAATAGTTGATAAATTTATCTTTCCTGTGGATTTCATTGCTTCAGATATGGAGGAAGATAAAGAAATATCTATCATTTTAGGGAGACCATTTTTAGCTACTGTAAAAGCTATGATAGATGTTCAAAAATGAGAATTAACTATGAGAGTTAACTATCAAAAAGTGACTTTTAATATTGCGATTTCTATGAAATACCCTGGTGTTAAAAAAGATAATGAATGTTTTTATATGGAAATTAGCAAAAATCTATTGAATGAACATTTTAAAGAACATTTTGAAGAGAAAAAATAATTTGAAGATAGTGATGAAGTTATTTTAGACGGATTAGAAAATGAAGAATTATATTATGTTCAGGAAAGATTTGAGATGCTGGATATTATCGAAAATGCTGATAAGAATCTATTTCTGTCAATTATAAAACCACCTGAACTTGAGTTGAAAATATTGCCTAGCCAATTGAAATATATGTTTTTGGGAGACTCATCTACATTACTTGTTATTATATCTTCAAAATTAAATGATTTACAAGAGCAAAGACTATTAGATACATTAAAAAGATATAAGAAAGCTTTTGGTTGGACCTTAGCTAATATTAAGGGAATCGGTCCTTCAAACTGTATGCATAGAATTAGAACACTCTAAACCAAGAGTTGATCCACAAAGGAGATTAAACCTTATAATGAAAGAAGTAGTAAAAAAGAAAATTTTGAAATGGTTAGACATTGGAATTATATATCCTATTTCAGATAGTGCATGGGTAAGTCCAATTCATTGTGTTTCGAAGAAAGGATGAGTGACTGTTGAAACAAAAGAAAATAATGAGTTAATATCTATCAAACAAGCTTTTAGGTGGCGTATCTTCATTGATTATAGAAAATTAAACACTACCACCAAAAAACATTACTTCCCTTTACCCTTTTTAGACCAAATAGTAGATAGACTTACTGGGCACAAATATTTTTATTTTTTAGATGGATATACCGGTTACCATCAAATTTCTATTGCTCCTGAGGATCAAGAAAAGACAACATTTACTAGTCCTTTTGGAACTTTTGCTTTTTAAAGAATGACTTTTGGATTATGTAATGCACCTGCAACATTCCAGAGATGTATGATGTCTATATTTAGTAAGTTAATTGATGATGGATTGGAAGTATTTATGGATGATTTCTCTGTATTTGGAACATCATTTGACGCATACTTAAATTATCTTGAAAAAGTTTTGAAGTTATGCAAAAGAACTAATTTAGTTCTAAATTGGGAGAAATGTCAATTTACGGTTGTAGGAGGAATTGTGTTGGGGCATAAAATTTTGAAAAATGGTGTGGAAGCAGTCCCTGCAAAAATTTAAGTTATATCTAAACTAACACCTCCTACTAATGTAAGAGAGGCTAGGAGTTTTCTCGAACATGTTGGTTTTTACAGGCGGTTTATTAAAAATTTTTCAAAAAGTACTAAACCTCTATGCAAATTTTTAGAAAAGGACAAGAAATTGTAGTTTACTGAAAGCTGTTTAAATGCCTTTGAGTTATAAAAAAAAATTCATCACAACCCCTATTATAGTTTCACCTAACTGGGAGAAACCATTTGAACTGATGTGTGATGCTAGTGATTATGCTATTGGAGCTGTCCTTGGACAAATGTATGAAAAGATTTTTAAAGTTATATACTACGCTAATAAAA
>NW_018247547.1:38071-39104 GCF_001263595.1 Phalaenopsis equestris
TATGCTGATATTGTTAACTATATTGTAAGTGATATTTTGCCACCTATGCTGACATTGCAACAATAAAAGAAAATTCATTCATGATGCAAAGCATATTTCTGGGATGAGCATTATTTATATAAACAATGTAAGGATTTGATCATGAGAAGGTGTGTGCCTTCTGATGAAACAGAGCTAATCATTTAGAAATATCATGATTCTGAATTTGGAGGACATTTTGGGATTGATAAAACTTCTTGTAAAATTTTACAAGCTAGATTTTATTGGCCTACTATCTTTAGAGATGTTTATAGATACATAAGAACTTGTGATCGATGTCAACGAGTAGGCAATATATATAGAAGAAATGAAATACCTCTGAATTTCATGTTTGATGTTTGGGAATTAGATTTTATGGGACTATTTATTCCTTCATTTGGGAACTTATACATATTCATTGCAATGGACTACGTTTCAAAATGGATTGAAGCACAAGCTTTACCTCATTGTGACGCTAAAAGTGTTTCAAGTTTTTTAATGAAAAATATTTTCACTAGATACAGAATGTCGAGAATGATTATCACTGATGGAGGATCCCATTTTAGGAATAAATAATACATTTAGAGATTGGCAGAAAACTTTAATATTATTCATAGAATCTCTACTTCCTATCACCCTCAAACCAGTGAGTTAGCTAAAGTTTCTAATAGAGGGATTAAACAAATACTTGAGAAGACTGTAGACCCTAGTAGAGTAGATTGGTCTACTAGACTGGATACCACATTATGGGCTTATAGGACTGCTTATAAAACTCATATCGGAATGACTCCTCACGGGCTAATTTTTGGAGACTTGTCACTTACCAGTAGAATTGGAGCATAGAGCGTATTGGGTGATTAAAGAATTAAATTAAAATTTGAAAGATGCTGGTAAGAAGAGATTGTTACAATTGAATGAATTGGAAGAACAAAGAAATGAATCTTATGATAACGATAGAATTTATAAAGAGAAACTAAAGTTATGGCATGATTGAAAGATTAACCAAAAGAACTTT
>NW_018247547.1:39290-43385 GCF_001263595.1 Phalaenopsis equestris
AAAACATCGGAAGATTAAACAGAAGAACTTTAAATCGGGACAAGAATTTTTGCTTTACAATACAAGGCTGAAGTTATTCCCTTGGAAATTGAAGTCTCGTTGGTTAGGACCCTTTACTGTGATTCAAGTTTATACTTACGGAGCTTTTGAAATTGAAGATCAGAAAACTGGAAATAGATTTAAAGTAAATGGACATAGATTAAAACCATATTTTGAGTGTAAAAGACCAAATTTTAAAGAGGTTATAATGATCAGTCAACTTGAATAAACCTAAATAGGTCAGGCTGGCGACGTTAAACCAAGCGCTTTATAGGAGGTAACCCATAATTATCTTTATTTTTACTGCGATTATAGTAGTTTTATTTGAAATTATCGTTAATTTTTAGTAGTATTGAGCTCTACTAATCTTTTTTACCCTTGAATAATCATAAAAATTGGATCCATAGAGAAAAATTAGAACGCATTCGGACCAGAGAAAATTGGAACGCATTCAAACCAAAGTGAAACTATGAAATTTTTGCCTTGGGCGCTGACAGTGCCATCGACGCTGCCGACGACGGGTACCGACAGTGGATTTTTCCCGAGAGTCCAAACAATTAATTACAGAAGGTTCGCTGTTGGCACCCTCGACGCCGCCGACCGCGAGACTGGCGAGATGGCGGTTTCTGGAGTTTGAATGGCAGTTTTTGGTGGTTTTTGGGCGGGAGTTACTCATTCTAAACTCCTAAATTTGTTCCTAAGTTCATATTTCCCCCAAAAATGAAGTGAAACTCTACCAAATTCTTTCCTATGGCATCCAATTCCCCTGATAATCCTAGAATGTGAGTGTTCAACCGAAGAAAGTTAGAGAAAGTTTATTAACGCGAAAACGCAACGAATCTTCAACAAGGTACTGGTAAAGAAAAGATTAATCAAGGAAATACGATTCGTAAATCGTGGGATTGAATAATCCATCTATGACAATTGAAAAGATGATAGTGCGGCGAAGATGGGAAGTGTTGTGCTATACTACCACCACCGTGGTTGTTCCTGTGGTGAAGGAATTTTATGCAAATTTGCATGGAATCAACCAGGGAGTCATTTATGTGCGAGGTAGATGGATAACTTTCACTCCTGGATGGATCAATGAATTATACATGATCGAGAACGTTCCTATCTGCCATTATTCCAACTTCGTCTTGATAAGAAATCAGATGAATGAGATTTACTAATATTTAACGGATGAAACTGAAGACTGGGACATGAACTGGGAAATGAGAGAAAATGGGTTTGTTAGTTTTTCTGTGACACTCCTAAATCTCGTTTCGAAACAATGTCATTTCTTAATTTCTGTGAAATTGTTACCGACAATGAAGATTGGTAAAATTTCTAAAGAAAGTGTCATTTTGAATTACTGCATTCAAAGGGGACTGCCGATCGACATTGGCAATAATTGTGAAGTCAGTTTTGGGCTTGATCGTTCATGGATCAACTTATGGGCTTGGACACCGTTCCACAATTTTCTCACTTTGCAGTTAGTTCCAAGTATCCTACAAAAATCGGGAAAAGGTACTACTTTGGGAGCCTTTAGACCCAACCGAGAGATTCCCAGCTTTTGAAGATGAAAATGACATGACTATTATAGTAGATCAAGCATCTCATAAAGATCAATCATCTCAGAATTCACTGCCGATCCATCCCTTAGTTCCTGACAAGACTATGGTGATCTTGCGTAGAATCAAAAAATTGGAGAAGGAGGTACAAAATATCCTGAATGCAATTAATAATATTTTTGGTTTCTTCGATCATCTAAACTAGAGGATGAAAGAACATTTTGAGCACTCTGGACATTTAGAGGATAGTTTGATACGGCTGATGAGGAGGATGAAATTAATAGAAAAGGATTCTACTGAAGAATTTCCATACCGATCCTTCTATAACCTCTTCATACATGTGCAATCAACGGGTGATCTCAGAGGAGAATCTAGAACTGAATCTGAAGAATAGTATATTTATATTGCTACCTGTTGGTCTATGTGTGTAATTTGATTTAAACTTTGTATTTGCTTTACTTTAGAATTATGCTTTTAGATGTTTGTATACTTGAGACTAAGCACAAAATGTTTTGTTTTCAGCGTTTTGAGTGTTGTGGCTTGGATTATGACGCTGAATTTCTGTATTAAAATTATGTCTATAATGATTGAACAGATGTCGTTGAGGCTTGAAATTGATCAAAATCACAAAAATTCAGAAATTGAACCAAATCAATAGAGCCGACCGTGCGCTCGATGCCGCCGACGGCGGACTTTTCCCGAGACTAGGGATATAATTTCAATACAGCGCGCCGACGGCGCCGAATACCTAGCTGACGGTGAGATCTCAAAAAAATACCTTTAACTGCAATTTTGACCAGTCAACCGCCACTATTTATCATCCCCTTCCTCTTAAAAAATGAAAATTTTCATCTAAGGCTTGAAGATATTGGATTTGGGGGCAAATTCAAAGCATTCAGACACCGGATTTTATCATATCTCGGTAAGAGCTTCACTCCAACATAAAAATATTTGATTTTCACCTTGAATTTCTTCCACATTGAGAAGGTCCGAAAATTTTGAGAATTTGGAGAAAATATTTGGAAGAATATCATGGAATTTAGTTTTGAACTCTTGGAGTCACTCTTGGAAGCCATTATTTGAGTATTTCTTTCGGTAATTGATGGCTCGACGATAAAAGAGACTACTTGAGTTTGACGAGTCTCGCTTCGTCAATGCGCAGGCGAAGGCTCAATCAAGGTTTACTTTAGTGTTTGAAGGAAAGAAATGCATACAAGATTGAGTTTTTGAGAGTTCGGGAGGAGAAATTGAACGAGTTATTACAGAGCGGAGGTGGGAAAACTTCTATTACACCACCAATAAAGCTGCTGAAAATATTATGAAAGAATTTTATGCCAACATTATCTATTCTAAAGACGGAATTGTTCAAGTGCGGGGATTTCCTATTGAATTTAATGCCACCTGCATTAACACCTTTTACGAAGTCTCAGACTCTTATAGCTGCCATTATGAATCCTTCAGTACTATAGAAGGCCCCCTGAATAATGTGATCAACTTTCTCACTGATGGGAAAGGAACTTGGAAGATTAAGCAACGAGAACAGGTAAATTTTTCTGCTTTCATGCTGAATGCCACCTCTAAAGCGTGGCACTATTTTATTTCCTCTACTCTGTTACCAATTTATCACCATAGTGAGGTAATTAGAGATGGAGCTATTCTAAATTTCTGTATTCAGAATAACAGAACTATAAATGTGGGGAGAATTATTTTTAAGAATATATTGACTACGGCAGGGAGCGAAACAAGTGGAGGTCTAGGACATCCTGGCCTTATTTATGCACTTTGCCAACTTTCTATAGTGGAAGCTGGAGGAGATGAGGAATGGGTTTACCCTAGGAAACCCATTAGTAAAGCTCATTTGAAAACTTATTAATCCCATGAGAAATGGAGAAATAGGAGTAGGAGTCAAGAACCTTCTACTAGTAGAGATGTCCCCTCTACAAGTTATGACCTTCCACCTTCTAGTTCCCCTACCCTAACTGACTACTCAGTATAAGCCCAATCCCCTTGCTGATCAAGGAGACAAAGACATAGTTTGGGATTTTGATATCTGAATGTAATTGATGTACTTGTACTTTTATTTTTGTAATATTTTGTAATAGAAATGGATGTTTGTGTGTGTGTGTACATTCATTTTTATTGTTATGTTGTAATTGGATAATTTTTAAATGTAGTGTGGTAGTTAAAGTTTGCATGTAGTATAATTGATGTTGTTAGTATTTCATTAATTGTAATGTAATGTGATTTTTATTTTTTTGCTTTTTAATTGTCTTTTGTTTAGTATTGTGGATGTGTTAGTAAAATATTGTGTTTGTTAATGTTTTAGTTTCTTACTTATTTCAAAATTTCATTACCCAACAATTTCTTTAATGATTTATATGTGTAGAAAGCTCCTAATGTTATAGACCAGGTGAAGTAGAAATTTTGAGAAGGACTGCAAAAATTTCAGAATGATGAAAATGCCTAAAATACTGAGGTATGATTTATATTTAGAGTTTTTCTT
>NW_018247547.1:43557-68820 GCF_001263595.1 Phalaenopsis equestris
AATGAAAATTAATTTTGTAACTTAAGATATGTAGTATAAGAGAATAAGATTATAGTTAATTATTTAAAGTAAAGGAAACTATATTTTGAAGTATTAAGAATCTGGAAATTCATTTGAGAAGAAAAGATTGGGGCTCAATGATGTAAAAACTATGAAATATTTATAAGGTAAGAGAATGCCTTGAGTTTTAAATTTAGGGAAGAAAGGTGATGTTCAAAATCACTAAAGACTATCCAAATATAGTAATTCTCACTTGAAAATGGAAAAAGAAAGGACTGACAACAATCCCTGAAAAGAAAAGAAAAATATATAGGATTGAAAGCAATCCAATTGAAAAAGAGAAAAGATAGAAAAAAAATATGAAGGTGAGGAGAAGCTTGAGTATATGCCTAATCAAAAATTGGCTTCACTGGACCTGCCTAAAAAGAAAACCTAAACTCACTCCTGAACTTATATTTATAGATTAGATCTTTTACTAGTCGTGTTCTCATGAAATTCCTATCCTTTAGATATTTTAAGTGACTTAATATTGCAATATATAGTCATTCTTGAAATTAATAGAAGACTAGAACTCTTAAACTTGATAACTAGATAAATCTTGTAGTTATAGAGTTAATTTATATACTTGAATTTTTTCTGAAAATCTCACCATGATTTTTATCTAAATCAAACTTATAGGATTTCTGAATTAAAACTTTGGACGGGGAGCCCAACGACGCCGACGATAAACTTTTCCCGAGACTATAGAATTAATTCACTTCGAAGGCCCGCCGACGGCGCCTTCGAGGCCGTCAACGACCAGCGTGGCGGGCTGGTTATGTCCAACTATGCATTAGATGAGGATGAGTTTTGGAGGGGTGCTTAGGCAACTCTTGGGGAAACTCATCCACACCTTTAAAGAGAAGACTTTAGCCAAAAATAGGGGAGAGAGGCTAAAAATTGAATTGTGAAAAAGTCTAGAGAGTCTAAATAGTGAGGAATTCTTCGAGAGATTGTAAGAGTGGAGGGAAAGTGAGAGATTTCTTCCTCCTTGTCGCGAATTTTGTGTGCTGTAAAGAAAGGAAGAGATTCAGAGGAACTTCAAGGAGTTTTCTTGGGGAGAAATTAGAGATAAGTTTATTTATTATTGTAGTTTGTATGACTTTGATTTTATATATGAATTCCGAGTTTTGTTGTCTTTTACCTCTGAGATCTGAGTAGTTTTCTCTGTTTTTCCCCTTATCTTGAGAATTATGAAATGGTGAGTTGAATTGGTTGAGCCATGAAAATGTTAAAGAAATTGTGATGATCTTTTCACTTCAATCTTAATTTACTTCAATATGGCCAATTGATGTGTTAAAATATGTTGAGTTTTACAACTAAAGTGAAGATTACATCCAAGATTCAGGGAGGTGATAGCCCTTGGTAGTTGGGTGCAAATAAATAGGGAAATAAAATTATGGGGCGCAGAATTGGAGATTTTAGAGTGATAGACTAAAATCCCCAATTCGGTCCTATCGTTTGGGTGGTGAAGTATAGATGTTAGCCCTCAGGCAAGGGGAATGTGGGAGCTCCGAAGTGAGAGTCGGTATCCTCCCAGCCTAGCCGCAGATTTAGTAAACAAGCGTGGGATTAGTCAATGTTCTTTATGCCTGGACCAAAGGGTAAAGAATAGGTATGCTCCTATATAGCACAATACAAATTGAACCGATTCACTTTATCCATTCACTATAATTTCTTGACTAGGAGAAGGATGCTTTCTTATATATTGAATATCATATTAAAAACCTCTTTAGTATAATTAGTTATTTAAGAGTTTTTAAAATTACATATTTATTTCATGTGCCTATTAGTGACAGATAAGCAAATTGAATTCCATTGTTGCAATTGAGTATTATTTTTTTGTAATATCTTAGTTCGTAGTTCTAATATTACTACCTACGGGATCGATATCTAGGACTCCATTAGAGCCCTATATTACTTGATCAATACGTATACTTGCGTTGATAAGTGTGACTTTCTAGTTATTGAATATTTTATACATCAATCTTTATCAAATCTATAATTGTTATTAAGTTTTGGTATAGTTGCTGAGAAATTAAATCTTTTAGCAGCAGTATTAAGTACTTATATTTTTAAGGATATATAAAGTCGTTGTCAGTAGGTCATCCTCCAAACTGATTATTTTGTACCATTTGGATAGTAGCAGGTTTACGCTCAAATGAATTAGCAACAACATCAGGATTTGGAATAGTCAAGTGAAGTTCGCATAATCTTTTAAATGTCTTTGTTGATTTTCATTTATTAGATTATCTAAGTTATTCGCCATTTCTTGTAAATTCTTTAATTTCTATTTGTTGTTTTCAAATTTTTCTAATAGTACATTCTAATTCTGAATCGTAAGGTACTAAACCTTCAGATCCAATACTTTGAATAAACAAATAAAGCAAACAAAGTAAAACACTTTAATAAAAATATTTAATTTTAGATTTTTGATTTTTAAGTTTTCTTTATTATTATTTTTGTAATAATAATAATTTTTTATGGTATATATATTATCTCTAAATTTCCTAATTTATCAAAACTATCTAATTCAACCGTTACCTTCCCGACACAACGACGCCAAAAACTTGATCCGACTTTTGTTGCAATAGATTGCGTAAAATTGAATTAAATATAATCTATTAATATTCAGATTCTATGCAAGTATACGTATCATTGTCAAGTAATAATGGACTTTCTATTTAAGCCCCAAATATTGATCCTACAAGGAAGGTTTAAATTGGAAATGACAAATTTGCTAGGAAATTCACAGAAAGTCAATTGAAATCACTATCACTAATGTTAATTATTGAGATGTAATCAAATTTAAATTTCTAAACTATTATCAAATAAAATATGCAAAATTTAAAACAATAAATACTAATCTATTAACTATCTTTATGTAACAGAGATTCTTATGTGAAAAAGCATCCTTTCCACTACAATGAGGCTATGATTAAATGAGATGAGATAAATGTTCATAATATGTATTGTGCCAAATAGGAGCAATTTTAATTCTCTACCCTGACACAGTGCATAAAAAACCATTGGCTAATCTCAGTGTCTAGTCCCTAAATCTGTAGCTAGGCTAGGAGGATACCGGCTCCCACTCCAGACCTCCCACTTCCCTTCACCTGAAGGCTAGCTCTCACTTCAATTTTTAAATACTAAGACAGAATTGAAAATTTTTGTCTGTCACCCTAAAGGTTCTCCAGTTCTACAACCAATAAAGAATATTTCCATATTTATTTGCACTTGATTCCATAAATGATGTCCTCCTTCCAGGAATCAAATGTGATCCTTACTCTGTTGTAGAACTCATACTCCATTTCCCAGATCATATGTTTCACAACACATTTTAACACTTCAATTGGCCAGATCAAAAAGTAAATTAAGTTTGGAGTTGAAAAATCATCACAATTTGTTTTACAATTTAATACTGGCACATTCATATTATCTCTTCATTTTACTATATCTCAGAGAATGAAGAAAGATAGAGGAAACTACTCAGACTTTTTGAGAAAGTAATAGCAAAACACAAATTTCATATATAAAATAAGTTCATACAACACTGATAAACAAACAATACTTATCTGAAAGCTCATTCTCAAAGCAAATCCTTTGTAGCCTTTCCTTAGAAATGCATGAAGAAGATATCTCTCACTTTTCTCCTTCTCCAACACTCTTACAGAAAGTTTCACACTAAATCTCACCATAAAAACTCTAAACTTTTAAAGAAAAATCACTAAAAGACTCCTAAATGGTGGTAGAATGAAAATGAGCAGGGACGAAGAGGAATGAAGAGGGGGCAAATAATGACCAAGAGAGAGTTTTTTGATGAAATTTGGCCACAAATAGAGCCTAAGGTCGGTTCTCCAAGAGGTACCTCCAAAAACTCTTCAAAAAATTGTCCAAATACATTGAACCTTCTAGAAATGAGGTCCCTTCTAGAAATGGGGTCTGCACCGCCTTTTGCGTCGTCGGCGCAGGTCTAGCGTCGTCAGCGCTGAGAAAAAAAATTTGCGTTAATTTGTTCTGCACCATCGGTGCTGCCCTCGGCGCTGAGCATTTCTTCAAAAACTTCATTTATAATTCAAATTTCATCATTTTTGTTTTCTTTTTGCTTTAAGTCCTAAAAATCAACAACCTGCAGGAAAACATCAAAATACCTTCCATTAAAGTGCAATATCATCAAAAATAGGTATAAAATATGGATCTAAAAATGCATATATTTTTGTTGTATCAGAGCTCAAGGCTAATTGATGGGGGTAAACTGGTGTTTTGGTGGAGGGTTGAGGAGCTCTAAAGAGCCATGAGGATGAGTTGGCCTCTAAGGTTGAAATTGGGTTTGAATTTGAGCTTGGGGGTCTCGATTTTGGTTTTTTCCAGCAACTAGGCTGGTCAGCAAGGTCAGGGGCGGTGGCCAGAAGGTCGGGTGAGCCAGGGGGAGGCTTAATTATAATTTACTCCCACTGGTAAGTGATGATGGAAGAGATTTTTGGTTAAGGCCCAAAAATGGTATAAGATCCCATTGGTCCATAGCTTGCTTGGATGTTTTGAGAGGGTTTAGCATGGTCAACAAGGTTTGCTTAGTTCCTATGAAGACCTTAATTTGGTGACTTTAGGATGGCTAAGTCAATTTTAGTGCATGGGTTTAATTTGGGTCAAAATGGCTAAAAGTTGGGCTTGGGTTAGGCTAACATGATTTTGAGCTCAATTGATTGATCAACATTGTGTAAATGATTGTCATGAAGGTCTTTGGTGAAGGACTGAAGTAATTTTGAGTTCAATTGGAAGCTCAATTTGAAGGATTTTGGGATTTTGGTCAATTTGGGCATGTTAGACTAGACTTGGGTCTAGCTTAGGCTAAAGTTGGACTAAGTCCAAATTGATGATTTAAAATGGTCTATGGGAATGTCATGAAAAGTTTTCAACATCAATTGAGTGTCAATTTTGGGGTTGGGCATTCAATTTTGTGGAATTTAGAGACAGCCAATTTGGGGGTTTTTGGACTTGGGTTAAAATTAAGTGAAATTGAGGCTATACCAAGGCCAATTGAAGGTCAAATTTGATGTGTAGGATTGTTATGAAGAGTTTATGATTAAATTGGGCAAATTGAGTGGGCTATGGGGTTCAATTAGGTGGGACTAATTCATATGGTCAAAATTAGGGGTTTTGATTTGGATCAAATTTGAGCTGAAAGCATGGGCCAATTAGGCTTCGATTTGGTTGAATTGATCAAATAAAAGATGAATTTGATTTTAGGATTGAAATTGAGGGAATTTGGGTCTAAATTGATGGACATTTGGGATGAATTTAGGGAAATTGGGCATTTAAAGGTAATTTAGGGGTTTTGGTCAAAATGGTCAAAATGGCCAAATTGGGTTCAATTAATGGGTCCGAAAATTGTATCCAATTGGAGGGTCCAAATTAGTTTTGGAGACACTTGAGATGATTTTTAAGGTTTTGGGAGAGTTTGGGGTGCCAAGGCTATTGTGTAATTTTGCCAAATTTGGGGGTATTTTGGTAATTTTGGCAATTTTGGGTGGTTTTGGGCAATTTGGGTACTTTGAAATGGTTTGAAGTGACTTTTGAATAAATTTCAATATTTTGGGTGAAATTGAGATTTTTGGCCAAATTTGGGATTTGGGGGTGTTTTGGTAATTTGGGTAGGTTTGGGGGTAAAAAGGCTAAATTGAAAACTTTGGTATAATTGGGGTGTCAACCACCTTACATGAGCTATGAGCCAATGAAATCTCCATTTGGGTCCTCTACGTGTTGGTCTTAGCTAAACCCTAGCTTAGGGCTAGTGGGTCTAGGGGACCATCCATCTACATGAGTCTCCCAAAAGATCAAGGGATCAAAGTCAACAAATTAAGATTTAAGATTGTGAGTGATTGTGGGTGGTAGTGAGTGTAGTAAGTGAACTAGCTCCAGACCAATACCCAGAGTCATCCTTAAGGTCAAGCAATCCTATAGGGACTCCTCTTGAGATCCTTCATACTGACCCCACCTACTAAATGCTATAGGTTAGGACCAATATGTGCAACTTCAAGCTGAACAAAAAAGAGTTTAGAATTTCAAATGGTGAGGGTTCCTTTTCTAATTCTCTATGAATAGTCAACAGGAAAGTCTTATGGTTGGACCTTAGGCAACTAAAGTGGGAAAGTTAAACCTCAACTAAAAGTGAGGTCAACTGTTTCGAGGGAGAAATTAGGGTTAGAAGGTGGACGGTTCATGGATTAAGGGACTTAGAGATGATGACAGAGAGCCATTCAATCATGCGTGTATCAGATGATCGGCTGAGATTGCGTTGTACGGAGTCTTGGTGTATGAACATCGGGCTGACTCAGCTGATGGCTCTCAATCACGAGCAGACACGTGCACAGTTCAGAGTAGAAGAGGATGCGCTGGCGCTGGGCTGGATAAGTAAGTAAATCTAGATTTCCTGATTTATTTAAATGACCAGAACTTCAAAAATCTATATCTTTTCATAAAAAAATCATAAAAAATTAAAAAAAAAACCCTCACGCTTAGACAGAGGAGAATAATGTGGAAATAGTTTCATGTTTGTTTGATGCATGTGTGATTTTTAATTAATTAAATAACATCTTTCTTATTTGTATTCTCCATTTGCATGAACATTTCACCATGAATTGATTTTTAGGGCTTCGTTTCTCTCTGTCATAAGGGATCTTCCCTGATTTTTCCAAGGTCAGGGGAGACCCCTAGGCAGAGATCACTATTTTTCAAGTATGTCATGTTTGTTTTGGTAAAATAATTATAATAAATAAAATATTATCTACAAAATATAAAACTTATTTTGGTAGTTTCGTTGTGGTTATAAGACCCTAGGAAAAATATAAACTTGGTTTAACTCATTAAAAATAACCCTAATTGTCATTAAACACTGAACATGAAATATAATTAAATTGGACAAAATATAAAAATAAATGACATAAAAATCGTTCTTCACTGTATTTTAATGTCAGAGAAACTCCCCATAGAAATTTCAAGTCAATTGAAATTAATTTGACCACTAAAATGGATTAATTAAGTGAAATTGCATTTTTGGCACAAAAAATAATTATAATAATTAAAATATCACTCAAAAATCACCAAACTAGTTGTTGGAGCTTCCTTTGACCAGATGAACCTAAGAAAAATAAAATTGAAATTAAAATAAATATTTCATTTTAAGCCATTTTTAAATATTTAAATAATTAAAAATTAATTGAAAATCATAAATTTTCTAAAATTGTAAAAACATACTAAAATGTCAAATTTGGCATCTTGATCACTTGTGAACCATTAAAATAACTTTTCTAATTTTCTATGTCAAGATATTAATTTTTAAAGGCTTAAAATGAATTTTCTTTAATTTTCTACTAAAATAATTCTAATAATTAAAATATAAACCACAAAAATATGAAATTTGATTCTCTAGGTTTCTTAAACTTATAGAGATTTAAGAAAAATATAAAACTTAATTTTCCACTTAAATAATATTTTATATTTAACTAATACTCACAGCAAACAAATAATTCTAATAATTAAGTTAAACCTCTAAAATACATGAAAATTAGTCCAAGTAGTCCTCTGACCTAGTTGAACCTGCACCATTTTCCTATAGAATCGAGGTTTTGCTATGGTTAAGTTATTCAATTTTCATTAAAAATGCTTATTTTTGCATTAAAATAATTATAAAATTAAATAAATCAAGAAAAAATTACATTATCACTTCTGATGTTTCAATTAACACATGAGTGGGGTAACATAAAAAATTCAAAATCATTTGGGTTTAATTTAATGAATTATGAGGTGTTATGGCCTTAAAGGAAAAATGATAACTTTGAAATTTAAGCCTTGATTAATATTTAGGCTTAATCAAATAGTTAATGAGTAATAAATGATCTTAGTTGACATGTCTTGATGATTGAAACATGAAAGGGATAAATGGTAGCAACCAATCTCACTTTGGTCTCATTGAGGATGAATTTGTAATTTCTCAAATTGATAAAATTTGGAAGAACAATTAAATAAGAAGATACTAAGGTGAGGGGTTTGACTTTGGAATATTATAACCCACTAATTTAAAACCCAAATTAATGGTTTAAAAATGATTTATGATTCATGATAAGGATTAAAAATTTAAATATTCAAATTTTCCTAAATATTACAAATCTACCCATTAAGTTTTAAGGGCTTAGTAGTGAATTCATCTTTATCAAAATCTTGTCTACTGAGGTTTAGAAAATGACCTATATATAATTTCAAACTTTTTTTTAAAAAACACTACAAGCCCATATTTGAAAATCAAACCGATTAAGTTTCTTAATTAAGCCAAATTGTCCCTGTAAATTGCCTCTAAGAGCCCTTAAATGTATAATTCGTAAGTGAAAGATCAAATGATAATTACTCCACTTAAAGGGATAATCAAAACTTCAAGGTTCATTGAGCATAAGGTTATGAATTGGGTGTCCATATAACAACATAATAATACCAAAACAAACTCGAGACGATTCGAGGGACTATGAAATGTCCAGGGTATTACTCAGGACCTTTTCATGATCCTTTGGGAGACTCAGAGGACACTTGGACATATTATGATTTGGTCGATGGAATAATCCTCACTGATGAATGAATTGGACCTAGTAGGGTATGACATAGAGTTTGGTAGTCACACCTCAAGCCTGTGTTCTCTACTTTTCCTGCAAGCAAGTTTTAATTCCTACAAAATTATATATATGCATTGAAAATACTGACCTTTCAGGTGGAGGAGCGGTAAGAATCTACATGTATTCTTTTAAGTTATTGCATTGCAATTTACTTTTATTTACCTTTCTGTGCCTCTCATTTCCTACCTATAAACAATCATGTTAAACAACAAGGTCACCGTGTAGGTTAAAACTGAAACTTTTTGAATTACGATAGAGCTGAAAACAAAAATAAAATTAAAAAATTGAAACAAGATAAAATTCACCTCCACAAAAGTCAAAATATAAGACAACTCAAAATTTAATCACAAACAAAACAATAAGAAAATTGCAATTAAATTAAAACGTCTCTATCGGATGATCTAGAATCCCTCGGAGGAAGTAACCTATGATTACTAATAAGATTTCCCACAGTCTAAATGAAAGTATGAAACTCGTTGAGTTGAGTTTAGTAAATTCAATTGAACTAAGTGAATCAGAAGAAAGTAGTGGTGCTAGAATGGGGGAACCGTGGGATTATATCCGATGTCGCTCTAATCAACTTTAACTCCCCCATAATAATTGCATTTTAACTTGTCATTTAAAGCTTTAAACCTTTAGACCTTAGGACTGATACTTCACTGAGGAGGCGGAGCTAGCTTTGTTGGCAGCCTTCTGCAACAGTAATCCGCAATGGCACGAGTATCTGCAACAACATACCTTTCCTTAGAAATTAAACAGCAAGCCATATGATCTTGAGGCCGTTCGCTTAGTGCGACATAAATCCTCAACTTCTCTTTAGGCCTTTGTATGGCTCTGCTACATAATTTAAGCCTTAACTTGCCCTAAGATTTTGATGTTATCGTTCATCACGACCTAAATCCTCACATCTTCTAAGCTATTTGTGCGACCATCCTCAAATATTCCAAGATAGTCTGGGAAGTCACTGAGGTTCTCCTCGTGATCTATGACATCCCCTAGTTCTTCTTCCTTTAGATTCCAAAAAGAAATTTTCCAAATTTGAACCATTTTGATTTCACACCTCTTTGTTCAATCTTTTCAAAAGTCCTAACCTCTGAAGTCCTTGAAGACAATATCCTCTGATTTTTATCTAGTTTTTTCTTAGGTGACTTTAGTTATCTAAGATGTAATTAACTATATGGGCTTTCCGTTATAAGAAACTTTCAAGAACCCAGCTTAATATAAACTTTATTTAATTTTTCATATTAAATAGGGGAATTTGTCAGTCAACATTAAAAAATGGGTTTTCGCAGACATAAACTGATGTCATAAATTCTTTAGTTTATTTAGTCGAGCCTTACTAGTAAGTAGTATGTCTACCCTTTGAGAATAGATGCATTGCTTGCGGTATTAGGCTCGTTTATTTAAACTACCAAGGATATCCGGCTTTGTATTTTTGAAACTTAAAATATTACTTTTCCAAATTATATATATATAGGTTAAATTAAACTAGGTGTCAAGATTCTTATTCCAACAACCGACAACTTCCAATTTGGTGGCCGATAAGGAGGTTCAAAAAATTGAAAACCCATCAATAAAAACTATAATTTCTTTCTCAATTATATCATAGAAAATGGACCTCATGCACCTTTGAAAAGTTGCAGGTACATTACATAAACCAAAAGACATTCTATTTAGAGAAAATGTTCCATAGGGACTTGGTAATGTTATCTTTTCTTGGTCTTCAAGAGCATTAAGTATCATGTAGTATCGTGAATATCCATCCAAAAATTCAAATATTGACGGTCAGTAAGCCTACCCAAAATTTGGTCCATAAAAGGTAGAGAAAAGTGATCTTTCCTTGAGCCGAGATTTAATTTTCTAAATTTAATACAAATTTGCGCCCCCCCTCCCCCGTGACTTGTTGTGTTGAAATTAAATCATTCTATTAACTTACAATTATGGTCACTTCTTCTTTCTCTGCAACACAATGAATCTGACTAACCCAAGCACTGTCAGAAATAGAATAAATGATTCCAAAATCAAACCACTTTAAAATTTCTATTTTTACAACTTCTTTTATGATAGAATTCAATCTCCTTGGAAGATCCACCTGAACCTTATGATTATCTTCCATTAAAATTCTACGCATTCAAATTGTAGGGCTCATGATGCGGGGTGATTTAATGTGAGAATTTTGTAAATATTTTTCAATATTACAAAATTACATAAGGCAAATATATAATTAATATGCAATATAATCCCAACAAAAATACTTTTTTTTTGAAAATAATTTATATTTTAAAACTCTTTTTAAACACTTAAATCCCTTTTAAAATCAATGCAAGTATACGTATCACTCAAGTAATACATGGCTCTAATGGAGTCCTAGATATCGACCCTACAGGAAAGTTAGAAAATCCTAAAAGTAAATTATGAAAGTTATTTTATAACAAAAATAAAAGTAAAAGTAAAGTGCAAATTTTGAAAATTAACTACTCAAGTGAATGTTAATTAAAATGCAGATGTAAGACTACATAAGTTAAATTAAACTAAATACTAAACTTTAAAAAGTAAAATTGCGAAAATTAAACAAAGTTTTTTGTTTAGACAAAAAGTTCAAATTTAAGAAAGCATCATTCCCCTTAACAATGAGTATATGGTTTGTGAAGAAACTGAAATCTTTTGAAAATATATACATAAATTGTTTTGTGCCAAATAGGAGCAATCCTATTCTTTACCCTCTTCCGAGTGCTATAAGGAACATTGACTAATCTAGAGTTTCGTCCTTAAGTCATTGGTTAGGCTTGGAAGATACCGACTGCCACTTCAGATCTCCCACTACTCGCTCCCCTGAGGGCTAACAATCTCACATTAGATTCCAATCAACTGGACAAAATTGAGGATTTTAATCCGTCACCTTAAAATCTCCAATTTTTGTATCCAACAAAGTTTATGTTCCTATTTATTTACACATACTCTCCCATGAAATCAAATGTGATTCTCCCTATGCTGTAGAAATCATAAATCATTTAAGAATACATGTCTCTCTACAAGTTTTAACATTTCAATTGGCCAAATCACAAAGTAAATGAAGATTGGAGTTCAAATCATCACAAATTATTATCACTTAAAACCGTAGAAAACAAAATCTATTCTTCACAAAACCATATTTCAAAGTAGGGAGAAAAATAAGGAGGACTACTTAGAATTCATGAGAAGCATACAATAAAACATGGATTTCATATATAAAAACAAGTTTACAAAACAAAAGAAATAAAAATACAACTTATCTCACAATCCTTTCCAAGAAAATCCATAGAAGTTTTCTCCAAGACTTTCTCTCACCTTCCCTCTCCTCTTGCAACCATAGAAGAAAATCTCCTTTTCTCTCTCTATCTCTAACTCAAGCCCACTCTCTCTCCTTCAATCCACACACTCAACTCTTCAAGTCTTCTTCCTTTAATTTTGGATGCCTCTTTTGGAAAAGAATTCAAAATTCCCTCTGAAATTCCCTCCAAAAGTCAACTCTTTTAAATTCAAAAGATGTGTTATTTGATCCAAGAGTCATATCACTTCATAAAAGAACCTTCCAAAGTGTCTAGATGCATTGAATTACTCCAAACGGTGTGTAAAACAAGTGTCTTTTTAAAATTCACGCAAAAATTCATCTCAAACCGCCTAAAAAAGTCGACCCTAGTGCATCATGCACCGATATGGCGCATGATGCGTCAGTTCTCTGGATTTTGACGCATCATGCGCCAAAATCCAAAAGTCTAGCAAAATTTAAGAAAAACCCTTTAATAACTTAGATTCAAACTCTAAGTCTAGCAATATTTCGTACTCAAATTTAAGATTTCTAAATCTTTATTAATCTCAAGAAGAATTACAATTCGTCATTTTAAGGACATTTAAAACATTCATATGAAAAAAAAATTCATGAAAACTTTTCTCAGAATGCTATTAATAATCCAATACACGTTTACAAAATGTAATGAAGCTCCCTCCTTAAGTTGACTCAAGTGAAGCCAATTTTGATTAGGCATCTCATCAAGCCTCTCCTCACATATTTTTTTTCCTTTTTGTTTCATTTAGTATTTTTTCAATCCCGTATTTTCTTTTTCTTGTTCTTTTTCTTTTTCAAGTGAGGATTAATATATCTAGATAACCTTTAATTTTTATGTTTCTAAGCCCATAAAAAAGCATTGATCCTTTCAGCAGAAAATTTGACATGCTTACCTCTCACCAAGATGTGAACTTCAGCAGTGAACCTCGGGTTTGGATAAAGCTTCCAAACCATTGGGACAATTGCTTCGGTAGTGAAGTAGCAAAATTTTTCCCAATTCCTAGCAAGAATCAGTATCTCTAGCTTACCACTTGGGTTTGCAAACGCCCGTTCTTGGATCATTCCTTTTGTCTCAATCTGAGTATTGTAACTATACTGAGCTTTGAAACTAACAAATCTTCATCCATCGATGTCCTCGGATGGCCTTCCTTTCTTAACTTGGGGAGCCATTTAAAAATTCTATTAAAATCCAAATAATTCAAAATAAATTGCTAAATTTAAAATCTAACTCCTCAAGCAAGATTATTTGGTGAGAAACTTTTCACAATGAGTTTTTTTTAAAAGTTTTATCATTAAAAATCCCAAATTTTGGATCTCCCAAATCCATGGTAAAAATAAAAAATTTCTAAGTTTAAGTGAAGCGCTTACCAAGTGAAGATGAAATCTATAGTTTTTTGCCTCAGAATCCTTCTCTTTTGCCCACAATGTAATGCCCTAGACCAAGGAGACGACCTAAGCAGCAAAAATGGAGTTTGTCTATGTGATTCCACAAATTTTTAGGTAATATGGCATGTTCGTACCTTTGGCGCATCATGTGTCAAGGCTCTGTAAATTGGCGCATCATGCATGAGAGCTCAAATTCATCAACTTTTGGTTTCTATGGAAATCTGCTCCATACCACATTACGTCAACCTCTATTTACTCAAATAAACCTTTTTAAGCATATATAAACATCACACTAAAACACAAAACTCACATTTTTATATAAAATTCACGCTATTACAAACTAATATTTTTCAAGCCAACAAACATCAAATTACGTATTCTAAAGCAAACCAACATCCTAACACTGAAATCTAAACATCAAAATTCATAACATAAACACAGATAGTGTTCATTAGAAAGGAAATACAATAGAACATGACAAACTAAAACAAACAGTACTAAAAAAAATGTTGTGTGCATAAATTAAGATCAAACATCTTCACTATCCTCTTCCTGGATATCTTCCATAGATTGGTAGTGCACATATAGGTTGTAGAAGGGTCGAAATAGAAATTCATCAGTTGAATTTTCCTCCTCAATCCAAGCATGTTTCTTGAGCATACATACCAGTCCATCTTCAATACGCCTTGTATGTTCAAAATTCTTCTTTAGTCTCCAATCCAGATGATTCTGCATTTCAGTTATATTTCCAATCACATGCATGAGATTTTGCACATCATTCTCTATCTTCTTGATCCTCTTTCAAAGTGTACTTGAGTTGTAGTAGGGCTGAACAGGTGATGAATTTTGAGATCCTTCATCCATCAGTACATTCATATCATTTTCATCTCCCATTACAATACAATTGCAATTGACTTTTGGATCCATCGGCTTCCAATGAATTAGCACTTTTTCCCAACTTTCATAAGGTACTTTCGATTGACTACATAAGAGTAAAGAGTGGATGGATGTCCCAGTCCAGTTGTAGATCCATTCATAATCAAACCCAAAACCAATTTTACAATTATAGCTCCAACATCAATAGGTTTTTCAGTTTGAATACAGTAGTTCAGAATGACAGTCTCTTTAATTACCTTACTAATTTTCATGGTAGGCAATAATTTTGATGCAATAAAGAAGTGCCAAACTTTTGAAACTGGATTTAAAAACGACGAAGGAAAACTTACATTTCTATCATCTCTTGTCTCCCAATTTGCATCTTCATCCGCAAGGTAGTTGTAAAGTTCATTCATATTCTCTCTTGTAGGGGTAAAGTTTGCATAATGTAGGTAGGCACATTTTCAATCATAAACATCTCATTTATTCTTGAAGGAGTAAACTGCACAAACCTGCCTTGCACGTAAATCATACCTTGGTTGATCCCGTGAAGATTTGCATATAATTCTCTTGTTATAGGAAGAACAACAACGACAGTAGTGTAGTAAAGTACTTCCCAACTCCTCTGCGCAATAGTCTCTTCTACTCGAGTATTCGGTGTGTTGAATCTTTAATTCACAAATCCTCTTTTTGTAATAAGCCTCTTTTCACTAGAACTCAATCATGTAACTTCTACACATCAAAACTAATGAGCTTTCTTTGGTTGAAAATTTCAAATCTAGCGGAGTTTTTAGAGTGGGAAGCCTTAGGCATTGAAAAGTTGTGACTCTTCCATTGTTTCCCCGCTAAAATAGGGTTTGGAGTCATTTTTAGGAGTTATATGGAGAAGAAACCGCAAAAAACCACCAAAAAATGCCATTTAATAGGTTTTAAACATTTTTGAACCTGCGGTGCATGATGCGCCAATCTGGCACATCATCCACTAGCTCTCAGGAAAGTGCTGCATCATGTGCCAATCTGGCGCATCAAGCGCTAGTTCCAAAATTTTTTTCGTTTTGATTTTGATCCAATAAATTCTCATTTTTTTCATAAAATTAGGCAAATAAAGATGTTTCTAAATATTTTATGAAATACACATACTATATAAAGGCATAAACATAAATATACATAAAATATTTCAAATAAAACAAACTAAAAAAACTAAACAACGATACATATGGGTTGCCTCCCACAAAACGCTTGGTTTAATGTCTTCAGCCTGACATTCCCAATCTTATTCTGGGTGACCCAACATTACAACTCTTTAAAAGCTGATCTTTGAATATCAAACTATGATTTCAATCTGTGCCCATTCACTTTAAATATTCTTCTAGTCTTTGGGACTTCAATATTAATTGCCCCATAGGGATAAACTTTTATAACTCAGAATGGCCCTTTCCACCTAGACTTCAATTTTCTAGGAAATAATTTCAATCTTGTATTGTATAATAAAACTTCCTGTCCAAGTTCAAATTCTCTTTTTATTATCTTCCGATTAAGTCATTCTTTCATCTTTTCCTTATAAATCCTTGCATTATCTTAAGATTCATTTCTAATTTCCTCAAGCTCATTCTATTGCAATAATCTTTTCTCCCAAGCTTCTTTTAAATTGAAATTGATTTCTTTTATCATCCAATAAGCTTTATACTCCAATTCAACTATAAAGTGACAAGTCTTCCTAAAAATTAATCTATAAGGTGACAATCTTATAGGTGATCTTATAGGTGTCTTATAGGCTGTCCTATATGCCCATAATGTAGTATCTAATCTAGTAGACCAATCCATTTTAATAGGATTAACACTCTTTTCAAAAATTCTCTTAATTTCATAATTAGATACTTCTGTTAATCCACTAGTTTGGGGAAGATAAGCAGTTGTAATTTTATGCATTATATTATATTTTTCCACCAATCTTGCAACTGTTGCATTTATAAAATCAGATCCTCCATCGGTAATGATTACTCTCGACATTCCATATCTTGTAAACATATTTTTAATTAAAAATTTTGAAACACTCTGAGCATCACATCAAGGTAAAGTGATTGCTTCAATCCATTTTGAAATGTAATCCACTGCAATCATAATGTATAAAATTCCGAAAGAGGTCATAAATGGTAATCCAATCCTCATGCATAAAAAATTTCAATTTCCAAATTAAAATTTAGAGGCATTTCATTTCTTCTTGAAATATTGCCTACTCTTTGACACCGATCACATGTTTTGATATATATAAATTAACATCTCTAAATAGAGTAGGCCAATAAAATCTAGATTGTAAAATTTTATCAATAGTTCTATCTTTCCCAAAATATCCTCCAAATTCAGAATCATGACATTTTTGAATAATTTCCTGAATTTCCTTATAAGGCACACATCATCTCATCATTAAATCTTTACATTGCTTATATAAAAAAGGATCATCCAAAAATAAGATCTTGCATCATGAATGAATTTTTTTTATTGTTATTTTCTTAATCCATATGGTAAAATACCAAGGGATTTCCCATCCTTTTTCAGCATAAAGTCATTCATTAGGAAAAGTTTCATTAATTTCTTTTTCCATTGCAAGCATTTCTTCTTGTTCTAGCCTACACAAATGATCATCAATTTGGTTATCAATCCCTTTCCTATCGACTACTATAAATTCAAACTCTTGCATCAGAAGTATCAATCTAATTAATCTTGGTTTAACATCCTTCTTTTGCATCAAATATTTAATAGTCGAATGGTAAGTATGCATAACACATTTCGCTCCAATCAAATATAATCTACTATTATCAAAAGCATACAAAATTGCTAATAACTCTCTTTCAGTGGTGGTGTAATTAATTTTAGCATAATTAAGATTCTTAATAGCATAGTATATAACTTTAAAAATCTTATCATATCTCTACCATAAACAAGCTCCAATTGCATAATCACTAGCATCACACATTAATTCAAAAGATTTCTCCTAATCAAGTGAAACAATTATAGGAGCAGTGATTAATTTTTCCTTTAAAGTTTCAAAAGCATTAAGGCAATGTTGATTAAAGTCAAATTTTATATTTTTTTCAGAACTTAGCGTCTAGGACTTCTGCCTTCGATGGATGAGTTCTTCCATTCCGGGATTGAGTGGAAGTTTCTGTTGGATAAGGCGCTAGGTTGGATTACTGAGATGGATAATAAGAAAGGGAGATCCGCATTTCCATCCATTTGGTCTTGGTTAGCAGTGCCCTTTTTTATAGGTCAGTTTGGGGCTAGCTATATTGAGTTTATTTTCTCTTCCATTTTTCAAATGTTTAGTAATTTTTTAATTTTTTTTAATATATCTCCTGTAAAATCCAGCATGTCCTAAAAAGCTCCTAACTCCTCTTACTGTGGTAGGTCTTATTACTGTGGTAGGTGGAGGTAGGTTTGATTTAACCTATATTTTTGCAGGATCTACTTTCATGCCATTTTCTAAAATTCTATGTCCAAGCAGAATTCCTCTTGCAACCATCAATTGACATTTTTCCCAGTTCAATTTGAGATTAGTCTTTTCACAAACTTCTAGAATTTTTTCTAAATGATTTAGACATATTTTGAATGACGTTTCGAACACAGAAAAATCAAATACAGAAAAATTGTCCATAAGGACTAGTAAATGTTGTTTTATATTGATCCTCTTGGGCAATAGGTATTTGGTGATAACCGATATATCCATCTAGAAAACAAAAAAATATATGCCCAGCGAATCTATCCAACATCTAGTCTAAAAAGGGTAAAGGAAAATGATCCTTCCTGGTGGCAAAATTTAAATTTCTATAATCTATGCAGATTAGTCAACTGGTGACTTGTCTTGTTAATATTAATTCATTATGCTCATTTGTCACTACAGTCACACCCCTTTCTTTGGAACACAGTGAATTGGACTAATAGAGGCACTGTCCGAAATAATATATATTATTCCAGCATCTAACTATTTTAGAATTTCTTTCTTTACAACTTCTTTCATCATAGGATTTAATCTCCTTTGAGGATCAATTCTTGATTTATGTTGATCTTATAATAAGATTCTATACATACAAATTGAAGGACTGATTCCTTTAATATCAGCTAATGTCCATCCAAAGACTTTCTTATATTTTTTCAAAGTTTCCAACAATTATTGTTCTTGCATATCAGTTAATTCTAAGGATATTGTAACAGGTATGTAGATAAATCTCCTAAAAATACATACTTCAAATGTGTAGGTAGCATTTTCAATTCTAGTTCAGGAGGTTTCTCAATAGATGAAATCAAATTCTTGTTACTCATTGTAGGATCCAGTTAAGGCGATTGAGATAAACTTTTTGCAAATTTTTAAAGGGAGTTGGTTCTAAGCACCACATAGAGTGATTCAATGCATGTTGACACTTTGGAAGGTTCTAATCTAAAGGGATTTGACTCTTGGATCAGAGAGGCACATCTTTTGAAACTCAAAGTTTTGACTTTTGAATTTTGTAGGGAATTGAGATTATTTTGAGAAGAAAGAACCAGCCAACAAAAGAGAACCTTTAGAGAGACTAGAAGGGGGGACAAAAAGTAAGAGAGAGAGAGAGGCGCGAGTTAGAGAGAGAAAGGATAAGATTTTCTTCTAGGGTTGTAAGAGGAGAGGGAAAGTGAGATTTCTTCTTCATTAAACTTCTAAGAGAGAATTGAGAGAGAATGTAAAGAGAGAAACCCTTGGAGAGAACTTTTAGGGATTTGCTTGGGAAGGATTGTGAGAAAAGTTGTATTTTTTATTTCTTTTGTTTGTAAACTTGTTTTCATATATGAAATATGTGTTTTAATAAGTCATTCTCATAAATTATGAGTAGTCTTCTTTATCCTTCTCCCTACTTTAAAGAAATGGTTTTGTGAATAATTGATTTTATTTTTTACGAATTTAAATGTCAATAATTAATGATGATTGGAACTTCGACCTTCATTTACTTTTCAATCTGGCCACTTGAATTTTTAAAAAGTTTTGAGAATTATATGTTCTAAAAAGTGGATATGATTCTACAGCAAAGGGAGAATCACATTTGATTTCATGGGAGAGTAATTCATTCATGAGATTGAGTGCAAATAAGTAGGGAAATATACTTTGATGGATGTAGAATTGAAAGAGAATATTTTAAGGTGAAAGATTAGAATCCTCAATTTGGTTCAATTTATTAGAAACTAATGCGAGCATGTTAGCACTCGGGGGAGGGAGTAGTGGGAGCTCTGAAGTGACAGCTGGTATCCTCCCAACCTAACCACGGAATTAGGGATCAAATTTTGGATTAGTCAATTTTATTTATAGCGCTCGGGAGAGGGTAGAGAATATGATTGCTCCTATTTGGCATAATAATTTTTAAATATATTTTACAAATAATTTCAATTTCTTCACAAGCCATATTTTCATTGTAAAAGGGAAGGATGTTTTCTCCTACTTGAACTTTTTGTCAACAAAAAACCTTATTTTATTTCAGCAATTTACTCTTGAAAGTTTAGCATTTATTTTAATTTAATTGTTATAGTCCTCTATCTGCATATTTAGTAGCATTTCACTTAAGTAGTTTAATATCAAATTTAGCACTTCACTTTGTTTTTATATTATAATAGATATAAATAACTAGATTATATATATTTCCAACTTCCATGTGGGATCGATATCTAGGACTCCAATAGAGCCCTATATTACTTAAGCGATACGTACACTTGCTTAGTATGTAAACGGGAATTGGGATTTTAAAAATATTTTTAAAGATAAATTATTTTCATTGAAATTATATTATAGTTTGGGTTACATTGCATCACTATTACTAAGCTTAAAATATTCCTGCCGCATCACACGTACATCTTCTAATGCTCAAATCCTTACGTTTTTTATATAGATTTGGCTCATCTCAAAAATAGAATCTTGCATGATGAATAAATTTCTTTTGTGTTGATTCTTTATATCTGGTGGTAAAATATTACTCACAATATAATTTACTATATCAGCATACCACGATATATTCTTTATATCAATGTTATACAATTGTTTATCAGGGAAAGTTTCTAAAATTTCATTTGCAAAATTAATTAATAATTCGTTCTAGTCTAGAAAAATGATCAGCTATTTGATTATCGGTTCCCTTTCTATCTACTACCACAAAATTGAACTCTTATAGTAGAAGTATCCATTTAATTAATCTCGATTTAGCATCCTTCTCTTGCATCAAATATTTGATAGCAGAATGGTCTGTATGCACTATACATTTAGCTACTCCAATTATGTAAAATCTAAAGTTATCCAATACATAGACAATAGCTAATAACTCTCTTTCAGTAGTGGTGTAATCAATTTGAGCATCATTTAGAGTTTTACTAGCATAAAATATTACCTTAAAAATTTGTCATACATTTTCCTTAAAACAACTTCAATAGCATGATCACTAGTATCACACACTATTTCAAATGCTTTCTCCCAATCAAGTGGAACTATTATAGGAGTACTGATTAATTTTTCTTTCAATAATTCAAATGCTTTTATGCATTCCTCACTAAAATTAAATTTCGTATCCTATTCTAAAAGTTGCATAATGGCTTAGTAATTTTTGAAGAATTTTTTATATAACGCCTGTAGAAACCAACATGTCCTAGAAAACTTCTTACCCCTCTAACTATAGTAAGAGGAGGTAATTTCACAATAACTTGAATTTTTGCTAGATTTACTTCCATGCCATTTTCATAAATTTTATTCTCAAGTACAATTCCTCCTGCAACCAAAAATTGACATTTTTCCCAATTTAGTACTAAGTTGATTTTTTCACATAGTTCTAGAACTTTTTCTAAATTATTTAATCATAAATCAAATGAAGTTCTGAATACAAAAAAATCATCCATAAATACTTCCATTTCACGTTTAATTAAATTACAAAAAATTGACATCATACATCTTTGAATTGTCGCAGTTGCATTACATAATCAAAAAGGCATTTTATGAAAAGCAAATGTTCCTTAAGGGCTTGTAATCGTTGTTGTTTCTTGATCCTCAGGAGTAATCAAAATTTGATGATACATAGTATATCCATCTAGAAAGCTCTAGAAAACAGTAATATTTCCTCCTAGCCAATCTATACAACCTTTGGTCTAGAAATGGTAAAAAAATGATATTTCCTAGTGGCTACATTTAATTTTCTACAGTCTATACAAATTTTCCAGCCAGTAACCTGTCTTATTGGATATAATTCATTTTTCTCATTTACTTCAACTGTCTCCTTTCTTTGGAACAAAGTGGATCAGACTTACCAAGCACTGTATGAAATAAGGTATATAATTCCAGCATCTAACAAGTTAAGATTTCCTTTTTAACAACTTCTTTCATTATGGGGTTTAATCTCCTCTAAGGATCAGCTTTAGGTTATTATTTTTTACCAATAAAATTCTGTGCATACAAATTGAAGGACTTATTCCATTAATCTATGCTAGAGTCCATCCAAAGGCCTTCTTATATCTTTTCAAAATTTCTACTAATTTTTTCTCTTAAAATTCAGTTAAATTAGAAGATATATTAACATACAATCTAGATGAATCTACTACAAACACATATTTTAAATGGGCAGGTAATACTTTCAGTTCAAGTTCAAGTGGTTTAATATTTGAAGGAATAAGATTTTTATTATCATTTTCTTAAAGGTCCAAAATTTCAAATTTGTCCTAAACTTAATCTAAATTCTCCTTTTTTATTTCATTCTTATTCTCATAATTCTCTACTTGCCTTAATTTTTCTTTAAACATTCCCTTAAATCGCTCATTAATTACATAATCAGTAACTTCCATTATAAATCATTCATTATCCTTTTCTATCGTAGGATATTTCATAGGTTTTTCTATGTTAAATGTTACTTCTTGATCATTGAAACTCATTATTAATTCTCTTTTTTGTACATCTATCACAACTCTCCCTATTACAAGGAATGGTCTCCTCAAAATAATAGGAATCTCTTTATCTTCCTCCATATCTAATACAATAAAGTCTACAGGAAAAACATTTATCCGCTTTTACTAATACATCTTCTATAACTCATTTAGGATAGGTGATTGATCGATCAACTAATTGAAGAGTGATAGTCGTAAGGGAAATCTCTCCCAAATCTAAATGTTTAAAAATTGATAGAGGCATAAGATTGATACTCGGTCCTAAATCACATAAGGCTTTTCCATACAACTTTTGCATTTCCAAAAAATTTCTTACCAATAGGACGAGGTTTAGTAAAACCACCAGGATCTTTCAACTTTTCAGGAGTTTTTCACTGAATAAATGCAATACACTCTTCACTAAGTGCAATGGTCTTGTGATCTGCAAACTTCCTCTTCTTGTTTAGTATATCCTTCATAAAATTCACACAACTTGACATTTGTTCCAAAGTCTCAATGAAAGGAATATTTATCGTTAACTTTTTAAGGATTTCTAAAAATTTGGTAAATTGTTTATCATTATTCTTCTACTTCAATGGTTGTAAAAACGAAGGTGGCAGTTTTTCTAAACCAATTTTTATTGGTTTATTTTCATCATTCCCATTTTCAATTTCCACCTTCTCCTTCTCAACTTCAGTTTCTCTTTGGATTCTTATCGCCACTTCTTTTCCACTTTGTAATTGAATAGCTTTAATTTGATCCTTATTCTGATCTTTTGGATTAAATTCTACAGTGTTGCAAAGAATTCTTAAAGGTTTGTTACTAAGTGCAGTAGCTATATGTCCTAATTATAATATTCCTAATTATAGCTCCTTGATTTTGTATTTGACTTCTCATGTTCAACATCTTCTTCCATAGTCAACTTCTTCTCCTTAACTTATTAGTTATTGTTAAATTCGGGATGATTCAGGATGATAATAAGGTCTATAGTTAAGATTCCCCTGGTTATTTGAATATCCTGAGTGTTTCACCAAATTGTTATAATTTTTCTAACTAATATTAGAGTGATTTTTCCATCTAGGATTATAACAATTATAATAGGGATTATTATTTCTATTATTTAAAGCACTCATAGTTTCATAAGATGATTGAGTATAAATTATCTGTTCTAGTGAATTTTTCTCTAATACTGATGGTGTTTGAGAACGATTCACTCCAATTTGATCAATCTTCATTGATATAACTACAATTTGAGATGCCAAAATAGATATTGCCTCAGAATCATGAATACTCGCTAGTCACTTTGGTTTTACCTGCTTAGAGGGCCATTAAAAATTATTAGTAGTCATCTCCTCTGTTAAAGAATTTGCTTCATCAAAAGATATTGACATTAATGATCCACTTGCAACAACATCTATAATAGATCTAAGTGATCCTACTAATCCATTCTAAAAAGTTTGAATTATTAACCAATCTAATAAAGCATGGTGTGGACATCTCCTAAGGAGATCTTTAAATCTTTCTCAAGCTTCATATATTGATTCCCCTTCGAACTGAAAAAAAAGATGTAATATCGTTTATAAGCTTAACAGGTTTTTATGGTGGAAAATATTTAGCTAACAACTTTTGTGATAGTTCTCTCCAAATTCTGATAGATCCAGGTGCTAATGAATTTAACCAAGCCTTATCTTTGTCCCTTAATAAAAAAAGAAATTGTTTAAGCTTGACAAAGTCATTAGACACTCCATCATATTTAAAAGTAGCACATATTTCAGAAAACTAACAAGATGTAAGTTAGGATCTTCAGTATGTGTTACTCCAAACTAATTATTTTGTATCATTTGGATAATAGCAGGTTTAAGATCAAATGAATTAGCAGCACCATTAGGATTTTGAAAAGTCAAGTGAAGTTCATCTACTGTAGGATTAACAAAATCTTTTAAAGGTCTTTGTTGATTTTCATTTATTTGATCATCTAAGTTATTCATCATTTTGTTCAAATTTTTAAATCTTTTTTATTGTTTTTGAACTTTTGAATAGTACGATCTAATTTAGAATTGTAAGGTACTAAACCTTTAGATCTAATACTACGCATAAGCAGTATAATGAGCAAAAAATTCATAAAAGTACTCTTAAACTTCTAAAAAATATTTTTTTATGATTTTTGTTTTTTTACTTTTTTTTTGATTTTTATATTATATTTTATTTATTTTATCACTAAATTTCCTAATTTATCAAATTTACCAAATCTATTTAATTTACCTTTACCTTCCCCGACGATGACGCCAAAAACTTGATCCCGAAATTATAGATGTGTAAAATTAATAAAGTTGACTCCACTTTGCAGTAATGCCAAAAACTTGATTCTTTATTTATGAAAAAGAAATTTAAGCAATTTCTGTTAGAAATCTACGCAAGTGTACGTATCATTATCAAGTAATATAGGACTTCTGATTAAGCCCTAGATATCGATCCCACGAGGAAGGTGTAAATTTGTAATGAAAATTTAAATCAGGAAATTCACAATGATAAAGAAAATCTACTACACTAAATTTCAAATGTTAAGGATGCTAACATAACAAAATTACCAACTACAAGCAAAACTGTAAAGTAAAGCTAAGCAATAACTACCAAAATATAATTTCGTGATGAAGTTATCAAATATGAGATAACATCTTTCCCACTACAATAAGTTTTTGGTTAAATGAGAGAGATAAATGGTTTTAATTTGTCTTGTGTCAAATATGAGCAGTTTTAATTTTCTACCCTTAGTCAAGTGTTATGGAGAATCATTGGCTAATCTTAGGTTTAGTCTCTAAATTCATGGTTAGGCTGAGAGAATATTTGCTCTCACTCTAGAGCTCCCACTTCCCTTTCTTTGAAGGTGTCGGCACTATTTTTGGTGTAGGGTTTGCCCGTAAGAAGCTGTAGGTCATCGGAATTGAAATCCCGTTGCCCGCTTCGGAAGGACGTTTTTTTTTTAAAAATTTTAATTTTGAAAAAGATGAAGTCAAACTGACCCCATAATTTTCATAGTTTAAATGAAAGAGCGCTTTACCTCAAATC
>NW_018247547.1:77678-78058 GCF_001263595.1 Phalaenopsis equestris
CCACTGTCTCCAGCAATTCCAACCCTTCCGAAGAATCCAATGTTGTTCAGAAAATTGGAGAGTTGCAAAATATTCGGGCATCCAACAGGTTCAATGGGAAGAACTATCTCAAATGGTCCCAAATTGTCCGCACATACCTAAAGGGCAAAGAGAGGCTTAATCACCTACTTAGAACCGGACAAGGAAAAAGGGCCTCTACAACATGGGAAGAGGAGGATTCCATGATTATGTCCTGGCTATGGGATTCCATAGACCCAACGATCAGTGACACTTGCATGTTCTTGAATACCGCAAAGGAAATCTGAGACTATATCAACTGCATATACTCGAAGGCCTGTGATACTACCCTTGTGTATGAAATCAAGGCAAAAATCGGAGCT
>NW_018247548.1:0-627 GCF_001263595.1 Phalaenopsis equestris
ACTTTCTTTCTTTCTTTCTGCTTGAAATCAAAATTGAAACTTATTTTACAATTGCTTGGTCTTCTTTCTTGATATATGTCAATAACTAATATGATCTTATATTAATATTGCCATAAAAATCAAATTTAAATTTATACATTTGAAACTTTAATATCACACCTTAAAACCTTCTTCTGCTATTGTACACCCTTCTTATTCCAACCAAATATTTGACACTATATGACACTGAAGCATAAATCAACACTTAATATCTTTAACTAAATATGTTAATTAAAAAATTAAAATTAAACCCTAACCTCGGAAATTAGTTTGGCTCGGCTTCCCCTATTCCACATGCACATGAATTTCCTCTTCTCATTTGTCTTTTTCTTTGAGCAGAACAAAGCCACATGTGAGTCCCCTTCTTGGACATGACTCATCCCCTGGTTTTTTTTTTGTAGGCGAACCTATCACAACCATGACTGCCCGACCTCCCTTAAATTCTATTTCGCATGAAAAAACGCATGCAACCTCACCACCTCATTTTTTTTTTGTACAAACCACAAAGGAGGTGCTCAATTCTTCCTCTCTCTCTTTCAAATAGAGTCAGTCAAGCCTGTTGCATATGAGAAATGAGCACCTCCACTA
>NW_018247549.1:0-1187 GCF_001263595.1 Phalaenopsis equestris
ATCATCATCACTATCAATAATAGACCTAAGATATCAACCATCCCCTTTCATCCAGTTTTCAAAGTTTCACTCAAACTTCAAAATTCATGATAAAATCTCAACCCATATTTTTCACTTTTACCAAATTCTCAATAGTTTGATCGTGACACGCATAAATACATCAGTTCGATAGTCTAAGAGAAAACACCTGATTGATTAATTTATAAATATCAATATTTTATGTAATTATCCCTTAATTTTAAATCTGAAAAAATTCATAATACTAACAACACCTAATTAGATGCTGAATTTTCTGGCTGACAGCATCACAGATTAAGATGGATGCAAAGGCCCCCACTAAACATCTCATAATCAACTATTTAACATTTACAAAAATAATACAAAAATTGCAATTAATTTTACATAATAAGACATTATATCTACACTCTGAAGGCACCAACATACTCTCTTACTGCTCCCTTTCCAACCATAGAAGCTGTAAGAATAGAGACCAATAAAGTTGAAGATAAGATGCCACGTGGCACAACGGTGTGGCACTTAGATGACAAGGTTCAGCCTTCACATGTGGTGATTGAAGTGTATACGTCATCGCCTAATCAAATCTACTCACTGGTTTCAATTAATATTTAGAAGGGTATTAGGGATCTAAGGGGCATTAGGAAGTATTGAAGGGTTAAAGCATGGCTTCTTCGATGGTGATCTCGTCCGCTGCCGCGACGGTGGATTCCCTCGCTGTACTTTCTGGTGAAGAATTGATAGATCAGATTGAACATCTTATCCGTGCCGGATGGATTCCCTGCTTGGAATTCAGCCAGGTAATTCATTTCATAAGCCATGATTAAAAAGAAATTAAATTAGAATATTGGCTTAATTATTTATTTGTGCGCTTTAATAAAAGATTAATTTGCACTTTGATGGATAGCTCATTTAATAATAGTTAAATTACTTGTATTGCATCAATATTTCTTCTGTCCTATAAACTTTAAGATAAAATTAGTTCTTCATTAAACCCTACTTAAACCCAAATTAATCTAATTAATCCTAATTAGAAGAAGCTTTTAAACTTACAACATAAAGATTACATTTCAAATGATTGTAGGATCACATGTTTATCTTCTGCTTCCTGCAGCTTAACAGACCCCCAGATTATAAGAATGAATCTCAATAAAATTTTCAGAAAAAAGTAG
>NW_018247550.1:0-304 GCF_001263595.1 Phalaenopsis equestris
ACTTGGTGGAGGTGATCGATGAGGTTGATCGGAGTACGCAGAGTCGTAGATCCATCTCATCCGATCTCCCGACTCCGTTTTATCTTCATTCCAGCAAGAAATGACGAACATAGCTTTGTAGCCGGATAGAGCGGCGTACGGGGAACAACAAGTGCGCCTGGAGGTCTTCCGTACTTGACGGCCGAATGATCGGCAAGCGGCCGCCCCTGAAACTCCAAAATGGGAATGGATTCTACGAGCGCAGTAAAGTTTCCAAATCGCTTGGGAATAAGATTAGGATCGAGGTCATCGTCGAAATCAGTTG
>NW_018247551.1:0-326 GCF_001263595.1 Phalaenopsis equestris
TCACTCACAGTAAAATGATGTCAAAATGACCAATAATTATTGTTGATTCATCATCTGGAAATGATTGATTCATTCATTCCAACGTTGAATTGGATGGGTATGTTAATGCTACAAAAATGCATGCTACTTATATGCTTAAAAATATGAATTACTTAGAAATGAAAATGAAAAGCAAATTTATCGGTTTACATTACCTATAAGGGACTTCAACATACACACCAGTCAATTCAACATACATACCACTCATGCATACCGCCGGTAGATGGTATTTTGGTTGTTGTTCAAAGTTAAGCGTGGTAGGCATGCAAAAAGGGAAGTTTAGGTGT
>NW_018247552.1:0-1024 GCF_001263595.1 Phalaenopsis equestris
AAAATTTAGATGCTAAATATATAAATATATAAGAACTGAGCGGTATGAAATGAACATCTAGGTATGATATAGATCTCGATGCCAATTTTTGAGTGAGAAATATTCAAACATCAATAAAAACTCATCTAGAACTCTGATTTGAACAAACTTATAGTCAAACTGATCGGCTCGAAAACAAGAATCAAATTTTACCAAAGTTAGTCCAATCCGAGTCAAATCAAGCGCAAATCAGGTCATTAAACCACTTCTGGAAGTTTTTCAAACATATTTAAAAGGTTAAACGAATATCGAATCTGCCAAGCCTATAGTTGAATTAAGTGTCTCGACGATACGAATCCAAAGAGCCCAATACTGCTTAATGCTGACTTCGTTAAAGCACTCAAATATCTATCAAACATCGTCTGATCGAAGCAAGCTCTCCGGACCGTCCGATCAAAATGGTTTATATTTCTGCATTAATTGCACCAAAAATACTATAAATAGAGTCTCACTTCGCTCATGAGAGGGGGCTGGAGACTTGAGAGAGAACTTAAATATGACAAATAATATATTACTCTACCGCTGCGAATTTTCTAGCACATATTAATTGCATAAAAATATACATGACTAAATTTATATATATAGATAACCATAAGTAAATCTTAATATATTTTTTAGTTAAAAATTAAAACAAATTAAACTCACTGCTTATTCTCTTATATTTTAATAATCATAATATTGTAATTATTATAATAAATTAATATTGCTTAATTATTAAAATAATTAATAGAGTAGATTCATAAAGAACCCACTGATTGCTAACAGATCTCAAGCGGCTTATTAATGAGGCACAAATTACAGAGGCATTTATGTCCACTACACTGATAGCTCGCAACCAATCTTCTGCGAATTTGTCCCACAATATTTATGTTGTTTAGGAGCGGGCCGAACTGTTTATTGTATCTTAAAGTAGGGATGCATGTTCCTGCAAATGGATGAGAATATATATATTAAAGTAGGGATGCATGTTCCTGCAAATGGATGA
>NW_018247553.1:0-452 GCF_001263595.1 Phalaenopsis equestris
AAAAATATGGGGTCAGTTTGATTTCATTTTTTTTTTGCTAAAACTAAATAATCGACAGCTTCTACATTTCGGGATTTCGATTCCAGTAACCGACAATTTCTTACGAGCAACTCTCCAACCAAGAATAACGCCAACAAAATGATGTGGGCACTTCCTAAGAAGATCTATAAATCTCTCCCAAGCTTCATATATCGACTCTCTATCAATCTGACAAAATGATATTATGTCATTTCTAAGTTTAGCAGTTTTGGATGGAGGGAAATATTTGGATAAAAATTTCTGTAAAAGTTCTCCCCAAGTTCTTATAGATCCAGGTGCTAACGAATTTGACCACATCTTAGCTTTATTCGTAAGTAAAAAAGTAAAAAGTCTAAGTCTAATAGCATCGTTCAATACTCTATCATATTTAAAGGTAGCATAGTCTATCCAGCATTTGATCTAGAAAGGGTAAT
>NW_018247554.1:0-873 GCF_001263595.1 Phalaenopsis equestris
TTTTTGTTTAAGGAATTGCTCCAGCCACTGCACTGCTGTTAGTAATTTCTCATTGGCCTCCAGTAGTAAAGTATCATCCACCTGCCCAAGTAAATTTGCCTTTTCCAACTCCTGTAGTTCCTTTTCAGCCTTGTCTACCCCATTCATGATATTTTCTATGGTGGACCAATTCCAGTGATTAATAGCTTTCCCTATTCAGAAAATTACAAAGTTTAATTAAAGGATTTGGATAATTACGATCCCTCCAGTTCTCAATTATAATATAAAGAAATTCTTTGTGATGGGACCACAAATTTAAATATCTGAATGAGGACTTCTCCTACCTTCTATTAGCATTCAAGGTAATTAGAAGAGGCCTATGATCAAAGCTGCGGTGGGTGATTGAGGTGTGCAGAAAACATTGAAGCCATCTATCATTAACCAAGACTTTATCTAGTCTCTCCCATAATCTACCCCTCTTTCAAGATATGGGTTGAATTTGGTGGAACTGTTGGGCCTTTCAATCAATTTGGACTTAGCCCAACGCTAGCCCAACCTAGACCCATGTCTAAGCCAACATACCCAAATTGACCAAATTTAAAAAATCCTTCAAATTGACCCTCCAATTGAACTCAAAATCATTTCAATTCTTCACCAAAAATCTTCATAACAATCATCTACACAATGTTGATAAATAAATTTGGACAATTAACATGACTAACCTAGCCCAAACCCAAACTTTGATCACTTGAACCAACATTAAACCTATGCATTACAGATGGCCTAACTACCCCAAAGTCATCAAATTAACTCCACCTCAGCTATTGGTTAGACCTTAGGACTGAGCCAAACCTCCTCTAACAACCTAAACTAAGACATGGACCAAAGGTCCCC
>NW_018247555.1:0-356 GCF_001263595.1 Phalaenopsis equestris
CCAAATGGGGATTTAGTTGGTCAATAGCTCATACACAGTGGTTGGCACCCCAATTCAACCAAAAAATCCAACTTGGCCTTTAATCCCTAAATTCATCCAAATTACTTAATTGCCCTTGAAACTCTAAATTTTGCCAAAATTCCCAAATTCACACAAAATATCCAAATTTTTTCAAAAATCATTTCAAACCATTTCAAAATAACCAATTATCCCAAAATCACCGAAAATTTCCAAAATTACCAAAATTACAAAAATACCCTTGGCGGCCCAAACTTTCCCAAAACATCCAAAATCACTTCAAATGTCTCAAAAACCAACTTTAACCCTTCAATTGAACCCAATTTGACTAATTTGAC
>NW_018247556.1:0-757 GCF_001263595.1 Phalaenopsis equestris
AAAACTAAATCTCATTGCATTAAGTTGCTTTGACAAATTCCCCTCGATGTCGTGAGCACCTAGCCACCTCCCCCTGCCATGGCCGAAAGACCTAGTCATTAGAGAAGCTTAAAATAAAGAGCCACCCCCATGAAACTTCACCAAAATCAAACCTAGAGGCTAACTCAGCCAAACCAAATTGTAAAGCTCCTCTGCCCTCCACCTAAGCACCACAATGCATCCAAAGCCACCCCATGGCCATTTTTATAAAAACTCACCTCTACGACCATGGGAGGTGTGCTAAAATTTTCTTACAGGGAGCTTCCTAAATCACTCACAGAGCTTCTTTGAGACCTCCACAGCCCATTCCAATCACTCCATTGCCTTGATTCCCCATGTGTAACCCTAATTTTGAGCTTAAAAATTAGGACAGAAATAGGACATCCTTAAAAACTCCAGCAAACGTCAATTGATTGTGCCCACACCTTCACAACAGCAAGAGAAGACAAAGCCCCATCAAATTACCCTCTGAAATAGCCTCTACAATAACTCTATACCAACACCCAAAATTGGTCTTGATCAAAATCATACCTAGGCTTTACACCAAGACCAGAGGCTCAATCTCTAGCCTCCTTGGATCCCAATGAATGTGCCAAGACCCTCTGATTGAAGCTTCACATCTCAGAGCCAAGGTATAAAACTTCTCCTCCTCCTGAGACTATTTTGATTCCCCTTTTAATTAAGCTTAATTTAATTGCATGGTTACCGTATAGATATG
>NW_018247557.1:0-338 GCF_001263595.1 Phalaenopsis equestris
GGCGTGAATTTGTGGATTCGTCTGCGACACTATTACTTTAAATTTACAAAAAAAAAATCACATGCACTTAACTATGATAGAGGAGGACATGAGAAAGTAAATTTAGTAATTAAAGAAAACCAAGATTATTACCTTTTATTTGGCTTCATCTTTTGTAGAAAATATTATGTGTGTAGTCTGAATGTGATGAACGGTAGCGTGAATTTGACTAGGCCACGGTGCACAATTGCATAATCAAATCTATGTTGTCGTCTGCACACCAACGTATCTAGACGTAGTATTTTTTCCATCTTTATTCATACCTTATTCTACTGAGAATGCTAGCTTCTCAATTGAAT
>NW_018247558.1:0-6698 GCF_001263595.1 Phalaenopsis equestris
GGGTGAGAGGGATAGAGAGAGCTGGAGTATGTTCTAAATGAAGAGAAGGTGTGTGAGAGAGAGACAATGGGAGAGAGAGAATGAGAGAGATGGAGAACTAAAGAGATGAGACAAAGAATTTGAGTAAGGGAAAAAGAGAGTGAGAGTGCGATGGAGAGAGTGAGAAATAGAGAGTTAAAGGAAGAGGAGGGATATATATAACCAGTGGGAGAGAGGGAGAGAAGGTAATCGAGTGAGAGAATGAGTGTGAGAGAGAGGTAGAGATATAGAATGAGAGAGTAGGAGAGAAAGAAAGAGAGAGATATAGAGAGATAGAGTGAGAAAGATAGGATGGAAGAGGGAATGAGGGAACACTTATCTATTCTTTCCTACTTCCTTAATCCCTCTCAAGCTCTCTCTATCTCTCCACTCTTCTTCTATTTTCTCTCTCAAGCTCTCTCTATCCCTCTCAAGCTCAATTTAATTTCAATTTCTCACCTTTCTATCTTTATCTACTCTCTCATGCTCCCGTCTTCTCTCTTTTTATATATCTTTCCCTCTCTCTTCCCTTATTTTCTCTCTCACTCTCTCTGGTGATCTCTCCTTCTTTCTCTCATTCAATTTTTATCTTTTATTCTTTCTCTCTCGCTCTCAATCATGCTTCTCTCTCTCTTTCTCCTTGCTAGAGATTGAGAGGAAGAAAAAGAGATGTAAGAGAGAGAAGGAAAGAGAGAATGAGGTAGAGAGAGGCAGCATGAAAAAAGAGAGAGAGTGTGTGGCCATATAAATAGGAAGAAAAGAGAAATATCTTCCTCTCTCTCCAACTTGTTGCTTTCTCATTCTCTCGCCTTCCCCCTCCCCCTCCTCTCCCCCTCTCCCCACTCTCTCTAAAAAAATCTCTCTCCAATCCTTTCAATGTTCTCTTATAGTGATGGAGCAAGAGTGAGAGATGTAGATAGAGTGAGAGCTAGGCAGAGAGCATAAGTGAGAATATGAGAGTGAAAGAGAGAGAAGATTGATATGAAGAGAGAAGATTGATATCTTTTGATTAGTTGGGTGAAGAGAAGAGAGACTAAAGAGAGAGATGAAGAGAGTGAGTGAGAGAAAAGGAGATTAAGTTTGAGTATAGAATAAAGCTCCCTCCCTCTCTCACTAGTTCTTTCACTCTCTGAGAATCTATTATTATCTCTCATTCTCTATTGCACTCTAGCTCTCTCTCTTAATCACACTTTCTTGTAGTTTCTTTCTCTTGCTCACTTACTCTCACTCTATCTTTCTTACATTCTCACCCTAACTCTCTCCCTTCCTCACTCAACTCTCTCCCTCCAACTTCTTTTTCACCCTTATTGACCTTCTTTCTCTTTCTCTCTCTCTCTCTCTTAGTTTTCACTCTATCATTTTCTTTTCTCTCTTTCCCTCTTCTCTCCCTCCCACACTGCCATTTGTCTTGCTTTGTTGCTTTCTCCTCATCTCTCTTCTCTATTCTACTCTCTCTTCTATGTTTTACTTTTCTCTTTCACACTTTCTCTCCTGCTCTATCTATCTCACTAACTCTCATTCTTTATTTTTATCCCTCCTCATCTCTATTACTTTATCCCTCTCTCTCATTCTCGCTTCTCTCTCTCCATCTTCTTTCTTAGTCACCAACTTTCCGACCCATCTCCTCTCACTCCTTTCCTATTTTTGACATTATCCCTCCCTCCATCCCAGCCCCTCCCTTTCCCTCGCTTGTCGCTCTGGGTGAGTGAGGAAAATGTGAGAGTTGTGCGAGAGAGATAATGAGAGAGAAAGAGAGAGAGGAGAGAGTTAGAGAAATAGAGCAAGAGAGGATAAATAGAGATAGAGCAAAGAAAGAAATAAGGAAAAGAAGAGTAAATGAGAGAGAGAGAGATGTTTAACCTCTTTCTTCTATCCCACTTTTGTCTCTCTCTCCATCGAGATAAAGAAAGAGATGGATGGAGAGAGATAGAGGCTGAGAGGGAGTAAGAAGGGGGGGAAAGACGTGGAGAAAAGAAGTGGTTTATAGCATAAGAGAGTGAGAGGGAGAAAGAGAGCAAAATGGATAGAGAGATAGATGTCCCTCACTCACTCTCACGCAAGAGAGAGTGATAGGGAGGGAGAGTTGGAGAGAGAGGGAGGAAGAGAGAGGGAGAAAGAGGGCGAGAAGAAATAAGTGAGTGAGGTGGTGAGTGAGAAGGATGGGAGGACAATAGATTGAGCAAGTGAGAAAATTGAGAAAGAGAGACAAAGAGAGAGAGGGGGGAATAAAATAAAAAGTTGCAGAGGAAAAAAGATAAAAGCAAAAGATTGTGTGAAAGAACAAAAAAAGAGAAAGAGTGAGGTAAGAAGATATTAAGAGAGAAAAGTGAGAAATTTAGAGGGAGTCAGATAGAGAGACCCTATAAGAGAGAGTGAGGGGAGATGAGCAAGAGATAATGAGAGAAAGGAAGATAAAAGAAGTGGAGAGCCAGAAGGAGAGCAAAAGTGACAGTGTGGGGGAGCAAGAGAAAAAAAACTGAGAAATGGAGAAGAAGAGAGTTGAAAGGGTGAGAGAGAGACCAAAAAGAGTGGGTGAGAGATGAAGAGAGAGTGTGTGAGAGATAGTAATGTGAAGAGGGAGAGAGGTAGAAAGTAAGGGAGAAAGAGGGAGAAGGTGTAAGACAAAAGAAGAGAGAGAGAGAGAGAGGGAGGGAGGAGAAATATAGAAGAGAAAAGAGTGAGAGATAAGAAGAGAGAGGAAGACTAGACTGTGATAGAAAGAGATGGAAATAAGAGAGAGGAACCGTGTGAGGGTGGGAGAGTGGTAGTGAGAGAATAATTTGAGAGAGATAATATGCAATAGTAAGAGAGTGATGAAGAGGAAGAGCTATAGAGAATGAGAAGGAGATGAGGAGATAGAGAGAAGGAGAGAAGAGAATGTGTGATATATCTGAGATAAAAAAAGAAAGTGAGCGAGATAGGTAATGTAGAATAGAGTTTGAGATAAAAAGATCTAGAGATCAAGAGCAAAATAGACTGAGTTGAAAGAAAATGAGAGTCAGAAGGGAGATAGCAAGAGTTAGATTAGGAGGGAAATTTTTTTCTTCTCATCTCTTCCCTTTTTATCTCACTAAGGAGGGGAGAGAGAGAAAAGGAAGTGGAGCAAGAGAGAAAGCAAATTGGAGAGAGGGGGAGAAAGGGAGAGGGATGGAGAGAAAGGTAGTGGGGAGAGAGTAAAAGAGGGACGGAGGGAGAGAAAAAGTAAGAGAGAGAGAGAGGGAGAGAGTGGGGTTGGAGAGGACAATGTGAGGAGTGGCAGAGAGGGAGATATAGAATGGGAGAGATTGGAAGATAATTTGAGAGGGAGGTAGAAACGGAGAGAGTGAGAAAGTGAGTGAGGCAGAGAAAGAGAAGAGAAGCTGAGTGAAGGAGGAAAGGAGAGAGAAGAGTGAGAGAGGATGGGTATAGGGTGGGTAGGGTAAAAAGAGAACAATGTGAGAGAGTAGGGAGAGGGTAAGACAGAGAGTGAGAGGAGTGTGTTGCACAATTAGAATGAGATGAGGGGAGGGAGAGAAGGATAGTTAGAGAGTGGAAGAAGAGAGGAAGTGTGAGAGATTAAGAGAGTTATAGAGCGTGGGGAGAGTGGGAAGTGAGCAAGAGAGAAAGAGGGAGTATCAGAAGAGGGAGAGGGAGGAGAGAGGAGAGGGAAAGGGAGAGGGAGAGGGAGAGGGAGAGGGAGAGGAGAGAGAAAGAGAGCGAGAGAGGTAGAGAGAGGAAGAGAGACATAATGGGAGAAGATAGGGAGAGAGAGCGACAGTGAGAGAAAGAGGGAAGGAGAGAGCGGAAGGGAGGAAGAGAAGAGAAATAGAGAGAGGGGGTGTGAGAGTGACAGAAAGCAAGAAAGAGTGAAATGGGGAGAGATAGAATAAAAGAAAGAGTTAGAGGGAGAGAGGGTGGGTGAGGGAATGATGGAGGGAGAGAGACAATAAGAGGTGTAAAGCTAGAGAGAGTGAGAAAGAATAAGTGAAAGAGATAAAATGGGAGGAGATAGATAGAGAGAATAAGAGAGACAAAGAGATATCTCTCTATTCTCTCTTTTCTCACTACCACCTTCCATCACACACTTCCTCTAGAAGAGAAATTTAGAGGGAGAGGAAGAGGGAGAAATATGAAGGGAGGGAGGAAGGGGAGGATGGGAGGGTGAAGGAGGGAGGAAGGGAAGGATGGGAGGGTGAAGGAGGGAGTGATAAAGAGAGACTGTGATAGAGGTAGTGAGGGTGAAAAAAGTGACAGTTCAAGATATAAGAAGAGAGTGGGAGATAGAGAGAACATTTATTTCATCCTATTCCTCTACTATCTTGCTTCTCTCAGTCATTCTCTCTCTCTCTCAAACTATCAAACTATCTCTCCCACTATCTATTCTCTCTCTCTCCCTCACTATCTATCTTTATATCTCTCTTTCCCATTCACTTAACTCTTTATCTCTCGCTCTCTCATTCTACAAACTCTCTCACTCGCTCATTCTCTCTCAATATGCTTCTCCCTCATATTTTCTCTCCATTCTCCCTCAATCAATCTCTCTCACTATTCGCTAGCTTGAATTTTCTTTCTTTTATCTATTACCTTTCTCTTTCTTCCTCAAGCTAACAACATCTCTTGTTCTCTTGATCTCTATCCCTCTTTCTCTCTCACTCTGTCTATCTCTCCTCACTCTGCATCTCACACTCCCTATTTCATTAGTAGAGATGGGTTTATTAGAAGAGATGGGTTTGGATGGAGTGTGAGTGACAGAGTGCGAGAGAGATATAGAAGAGAAGAGAAAATAAGAGTTTACAAGAGAGCTTGAGATACTTAGCAAGGTAGAACAATCTTTACATCTCTTTGAGTTAAAAGAGGAGGGAGACTAGGAGGGGAATTTTGAGAGAGCCAAAAATAGAGAGAAAAGAGTGAGTGAGAGAGAGGGTGAGAGAGGGAATAATAAAAGTAGGGAGACAAAGAAGAGAAGGCTAGAGTGGGGAGAGAGATTATGTTAGAGAAAGATAATTATAGAGAGAGAGAATAGAGTAAAAGAAGGGAGAGAGAAGAATGTGATAGAGAGTGATAGAGTGGAAAGTAAGAGCAAGAAAGTAAGAGTGTTAGAGTTATTGATGAAGGTGAGCGATAGGGGATGATATAGAGATGTGGATAGAGAATAGGTTCTAGAGAGAGGAGGGGGAGGGGGAAGGCGAGATAATGAGAAAGCAAGAGGTTGGAGAGAAAGGAAGATATTGCTCTTCTCTCCCTCTTTAAATGGCCACACACACTCTCTTTCTTTCCTCATGCTTCCTCTCTCTATCTCATTCTCTCTTTCCATCTCTCTCCCCCATCTCTTTTTCTTCCTCTCAACCTCTAGCAGAGAGAAAGAGGGAGAGAAGCATGATTGAGAGCAAGAGAGAGAGAGAGAGAATAAAAGAGAATGATTGAATGAGAGAAAGAAGGAAAGAACACCAGAGAGAGAGAAAATAAGGGAAGATTGATAAAGAGAGAGGGAGAGAGATAAAACAAGAGAGAAGATGGAGCATGAGAGAGTAGATAAAGATAGAAAGAAAGTAAGGGTGATAGATTGAAATGAAGCTTGAGAGGGATAGAGAAACCTTGAGAGAGAAAATAGAAGAAGAGTGGTAGAGAGATAGAGAGAGCTTAAGAGGGATAGAGGGAATAAGAAAGAATAGATAAGTGTTCCCTCATTCCCTCTTCCATCCTATCTTTCTCACTCCATCTCTCTATATATCTCTCTCTCTTTCTCTCCCACCCTCTCATTCTCTACATCTCCCACTTTTTTTCTCTCATTCTCTCACTCAATTCCCTTCTCTCCCTCTCTCCCACTCGTTATATATATATATCCCACCCTCTTCCTTTAACTCTTTTTCTCTCACTCTCTCCATCTAACTCTCACTCTCTCTTTCCCTTACTCAAATTCTTAATCTCTTTAGCTCTCCATCTCTCTCACTCTCTCCCTCCCATTCTCTCTCTCACTCCTCCCTCTCTTCCTTCAAAACATGCTCTAGCTCTCTCTCTCTATTCCTCTCACCCTTGTCACTATCTCTCTCTCTATATATCTCGATTAGTTTTCTCTTTCTTTATCAAATAATGATAAGAAGGAGAGAGATCAAGAGAGAATAGAGCGAGATTTATAGAGAGTCATTGAGAAAGAAGGGGGAGGTAAGTCAGAGAGTGAGAAAGAGAGAATAAGTTAGAGAGATAGAATGAAATAAAGAGAAAGTGAGAGAGAGGGAGAGCTAGAGAGAGAAAGGTAAGGAGAGGGAGAGCTAGAGAGAGAAAGGTAAGGAGATGGAGAGAAGCTGAGAGAGAGGGTGGGAGAGGGAATAATGGAGGGAGAGAAGACATAAGGACATAAGGATATATAGGGAGGGGGAGAAAGAGAAAAGGAAGTAAAGAAAGAGAGAGAAAGCAAGTTGGAGAATGGGGGAGAGAGGGAGAGGGATGGAGAGAAAGGTAGTGGGGAGAGAGTGAAAGAGGGAGGAAGAAAGCAAGAGAGAGAGAGGGAGAGAGTGGGTGGGAGAGGATAATGTAAGTAGGGGTAGAGAGAGATATATAGAATGGAAAAGATAGGAAGATAGATTGAGAGGGAGGTAGAGAAGGAGAGAGTGAGATAGTGAGTGAGGGAGAGAGAGAAGAGCAGCTGAGTGAAGGAAGAAAGGAGAGAGAAGAGTGAGAGAGGATGGAGTATAGGGAGGGTG
>NW_018247558.1:8547-15091 GCF_001263595.1 Phalaenopsis equestris
CACACTCTCTTTATCTCTCTTTGCACTCTGCCTCTTTTTTTGCTCTCTCTCACTTTCTGTCGCTATCTCTCTCTTTTCACTCAATTCTTCCCTCTCACTTCCTCACTCTCTTTATTTCTCTCTCTCCCCACTCTTCTTCCTTCTCATTTCTTCTCTCCCTTGCTAGCTCATCTTTCTCTCTATCACACTCGTCTCTCTCTATCCACTCTCTATATTATCTTAATCTCTTTTTGCTCTCTCAGTATTTCTTTGTCACACACTTTCTCATTGTCTCTCTGCATCTACCTCTTTACCACTCCCTCAATCTCACATGCTTTTTTTCTCTCTATCGCTCAATCATTTTATCACTATATATATCTTTTCTCTCACTTTATTTATCTCTCTCTTGTCTCACTCAATATCTCTCTATCCTTCTTTCTCTATTTCTCATTTACTCTCTCACACCATCTCTCATTATCTCTCATGCTCACTCTCTCTATTAACACTCTCTCTCTCTCTCTCGCTCCTCTCACACCCTCTCTCTTGCCACTCTTCTTCCATCTCTCTCTCTTTCCTTTTCTTTTCTTACTCCATCACCCTATCTCTTTATCACTCCTCTAGTCTGTCCCACTTTCTCATTCACTATCACTTCTATATCTCTCTCCCTCCTTCCTTCTCGATAGAGAGACAAGAAAAAGAGGAGAAATAAAGAAACAAAATTAGGTAAGGAGATAGAGCTCTCTTTCTTTCTCTTGCTCTTCTCTCTCTCTCTCTCATTCTCGTACTCTTTCTTTCCCTTCTCTCCCTCCCTTTATCTCTATTTTTCTCTTCCTCCTCTCACTTTAACTCATCACTATCACTCTCCCACTCACTTCTCTCTCTTGTGATGGAGTGGGAGAGAGATAACGAAAGAGATGAGGGCAATAGCAATGATGAAAGAGAGTGAGAGGAGTGAGAGATAAGGAGAGACAGTGTGAGAGAGTTATAATGAGAAATAAACAAAGGGAGAGAGAGAGAAAGGAAAGACGGATAGAGTGAGAGAGATATGGACGGTGAGACACAGAAAGAGGTATTAAGAGAGGGAGAGAGTGAGAAAAAAGAGAGAGAGTGTGTGTGTGTGAGTGTGCGTGTCTATGAGAAAAAGGGTGGGAGGGGGGGAGAGCAAGAGAGAGGGGAGGAAAGGGAGGTGGTTGTGAAGAAGAATGTGAGAGAGGAGGAAGAGAGCAAGAGTGAGAGAGTGATAAAAGCAAGATATCTACTGAGAGTGTGAAAGATAAGGGGGAAGTGAGTGGGTAAAAGATAGAACAAATGAGGTAGTGGGAGAGAGAAAGTGAAAGCGGAGAGAGTGAGAGATATGAAGGGAGAGCATGTGAGAGAGCAGTAGAGGGAGAAAAAAAAAAGATAAATAGTAGATTAAGAGAGTGAAGAGGAGAAAAGAGAAAGTGAGAGATGCATAGTTGGAGAGAAAAGATAGAAGGAGGGTGAGAGTTGGGGAGCTTCAAAGGATGATAGAGTATAAGAATGGAGAGAGAAAAGTGAGAAAGAGAGCGTGAAAAGTCAATGAGGAAGCAAGGAGAGAAAGTGCAAGAGAGACAGAGAGATGAAGCGAGAGAAGGAGAGAAAATGATGAAGAGAGGGAGAGTGAGTCAGGGTCAGAGTAAATGTGAATGAGCTAAAAGAGAAGTGTGAGGTGATAGAGTAAGTGAGAGAATGAAAAAAATATAGCATGAGTCAGGAAGAGAGGGAGAGATAGAAGATAGAAGAGAGAGAGAGAGGGAGAGAAGGAGTGACTTGAGTGAGAGAAAGTGATGGTGAGAGTGAGAAGAGAGGGTGAAGAGACAAAGAGAAAGAGGAGAAGAGAAGAGAGAGGAGCAGGATAAGAGTGAGGAAGCTAGAGAGTGGGAGAGAAAACAATAATAAAAAAGCCAAGAAAGGGAGAGAGAGGAGAGAGCAAGGAAAGAGAGCAATCTCTTCTTCTCTATCAAGCTGAGAACAAGAGAGTGGCATTGTGAGAGGTAGAGAGTGTGAGAGAGATGAACAAGTGAGATAAAGTGCGATAGAGAATAAGAAAGAGTTGGAGAGAATGGAAGGATTGAGATAGAGAGACTCTCCATCACTTTCTCCACTTTATAACTCTCTCACACTCCTGTTTCCCCTCTTTCTACCTCTAACTCTCCCTCCTCCCTCTCTTCTGCTTTATACTTACACTCTTTTTCTTGCGATCTCCCTCTCTCGGTCTTGAGGCTCTCCCTCATTGTCTCTATTATCTCTCTATCTATCTCCCCATCCCTTTAACTAATTTGATCCTTCCCTCTTTCTCCTCCTCTATCTTTCTCTCGTTCTTGCCCTCAATCTTTTTTAGAGAGAATTAATATAAGGAGATAGAAAGTGGGAGGAAGGGAGGGAGGAAGTGAGAGGGAGGGAGAAAGAGAGAGAATGGGATAAAGGCAGACAATGAAAGAGAGAGTTTAGGATGAGTAAAGAGCATGAGAGAGAATGAGTGATAGAGTAATGATAGAAAGAGATAGCGAAAGTGAGGGAGAGAGTGAGAGCATAAAAGAGAAAGAGAGAGTGATTGAGAAAAAAATTAGTAAGAGAGATTACAAGGGAGATTTGCTGATAGAGAGAATGGTTCTCTCCGAATTTCACTCTCACTTTTTCTTCTCTCTCTTACTCAATCTGTCACTCTCTTTCCTACTATTTTTCACTCCTAGTCCCTCTACATCTCTCAGTTTTCACTTTTCTCCATATCCCTATTAACTCTCTCTCACTTCCTCTCTCCTTCTCTTGCTCTCTTCTCTCATTCCTTTTATCTCTCTCTAGCTCTTACCTATCATCTCTCTCTTTCCCACCATCACCCTAACTGTCCATTCCTCACCAAGTTTGTAGCGTTCTCTTATACTGCTAACCTCTCTCATACCATCAATCTCTCTCTCTAACTCACTCCTTTGCACCCTCTTTTAGTTCACTCAATCTCTCTTGCTCTCTCCCACTCTAGAGAAAGTGGGATCTCTCTTTATCTCTCCATTTTCTCCCTCTTTCCTCTATCTTTCTCTTTTTTCTCTATATCTCTTTGTCTCTTATTTTCTCATCCTCCATCTATTACTCTTTCTCAAGATCTGCTCTTCTCTCTATCTCACTACTCTTTCTATCTCTCTTGAGAGGAATGAGGAATAGGGTAAGAGAATGTGGAGGGTGGTTCAAAAAAGAGAGATAGCACAAGGGGGATTGTAAGAGAGAGGGAGTGGGGGCAAGAAGGAGATAGAGAGGGAGGGGTGAGATATACAACAAGAGGGAGGGGGTAAGAGAGAGCAAGGGAGAAAAAGAATAATTACAGGTTGATAACACAAGAGAGAGAGAGGGAGAGATATAGAGAGAGGAAGTATCACTCACATGCTATCTTTGTATTTCTCTCTCTCTCTCCACTCTCTCTCTCTCTCCTCTTCTCCATCCCTCTCTCATATCATGAAAGAGTGAGAGAGGAGGATTTAACAGAAAAGAGAAAGAGATGGAAAGGAAAATTGAAGTGATGATGAGAGAGAAAGTCAGAGAGAGGAGGGATGGTTGGAGAGGGAGTGGAAGAGAAAAAGAGAGAATGAGGAGAAGAGAAAGAGAAAGAGAAAAGATGGAAAGGGAGGGAACTAGACTGAGGCAGAGAGTGCAAGATAGAGGTGAGAAGGGGGTGTGAAGGAGGAAGAGAATAAAAGAGAGAGACTGACACAAGATATAACTCTCTCTCTCTCTCTCATTCTCTTATATAACCTCCTCTGTGTTCTCTCCCATCCTCTCTTACTCTTTGCTTTTCTCTCTATCCCCCTCTCTTTCTCTCTAATTCTCTCTCTCACTTGGTTCTTTAAGAGAGAGATGGATGACGAGAGTGAAGAGTGAGAGAGTTTGAGAGGTTTATGGTATTGATGAGAAAATGAGTGAGGCAATAAGAGAAAAGTAGGAGGGGGAGAGAGAGGAAAAGAGCGTGTGAGAGAGAGTGAGAGAGAGATATAGAAGATGGAGGTGAGAGAGTGAAAGGAAGGCTTGGAAAGAGCGAGGGATAAAGAGAGAGAAATAGATGGAGGAATAAAGGTTAAGATGAAGAGGGTAGAGATAAGGAAGTACAGAGAGGGAGAATAATGAAGTGTGAGAGAGAACATAAGGGAGATTGAATGATGAGAGATATAAAGAAGAGAAATATAATAAGAAATAAATAGGTAAAAGGTATAGAGGTTGGAGAGAAGAGAGAGATGGAATGAGAGAAACATGGTGAAGAAAGTGTAAGAAGTGTAAGTATCTTCCACTCTTTTTCTCATTATCTCTCTTTAACTCACTCTCCCACTTTCTAAATAGAGCAAAGGGAGAAAGTAATGGAGGGGGGAAGGAGGGAGAGAAATAGAGAGAGTGAGAGGGACATAGTGAGAAAGATGGGGAGAAAAATAAAATGAAACAATGAGAGAGTGAGAAGGAAAAGAGACATAGAGAGAGACAGTGGAATAAAGAGCGAGTGACCCTATCTCAATCACTATCTATTTTTTTATTGCCTCTCTCTCTCTCTCACTCTTCTGATCTCTTCGTCCCTCCCTTCTGGTTGTCCCTCTGTCACTGTCTTTCCCTCTTTCTCTCTCGAGAGATAGATAGAGAGTGTGCGTGTGTGTGAGGGAGAGAGTGAGAGAGAAAATTCAGAGATTTTGAGAGCAAAGCAAAGAGAATAGGAGAAGAAGAGAGGGAGAGGAGAGAGAGAGAGGAAATGATGAGAGACAATGAAGGCAAAGACAGAAAGCAAGAGATAGTGTGGTAAGGAAATGATTAAGGGAGAGAGGGAGGGAGGGAGAAACCGCTCTCTCCTCTACATGCAAACATTCTTTTGCTCTCTCTCCCTTTATCAACCACTCTCTCTTTTTCTATCTCTCAATATTTCATTCTTCATCTTTCTCTATTCCTTTCTCTCACTCTCAATCTCTCTCATACTAACAACCTCGCTCCCTTCCACTCTCTTTCTACCTTTTTCCCCTTCCTCTCTCAACAGTATCTTTATCTCTCTCTCTATCTATCTACTTTTCACCAATTCTACATCATAGATAATAGAGGATGAGAGAGAGATAAAGAAAGAGAAGGAAAGAGAGACAATGAGGAAAGAGAGACAATGGTCCATTACTCTCTCACTTTCTCTCCTTCATGTTCTATCTCATTTGTTCATTTTCTCCCACACTCCCACTCCCCTCCCTTTCTCTCACTTTCTCTTCTCTCTTTCACTTTCTTGTTATTTTCTCTCTCCCTCTATTGCTCTCACTTTTCCTACTCTCTCTCACTCTCAATAGAAGTGTGAGAGTTCAAGGTATATGGCCTCTCTTTCTCTCCCTCTCTAACTCTCCTTGTTTTGTTCACCTCACTTTCTCTTCCTTATTCGATCTCTTTATTACTCTCTTTACCTCACTATCTATCCCTCTCCCCCTTACTGTCTCTTTTACCTCACTCTCCACCTCTCTCCCGCTCTTTATCCCTCTCTCTTTCTGTTGCTTTTGCTTGCCCACCTCTCTTCTCTCTCTCTATCTCAATATGTCTCTTTCTCGGTCACATTCTACAACCCTACCTCATTAACTCTTTTCTCTCTTCCTATCTTCATTCTCTCAATCCAACGAGACATAGTGTGTGTGTGGAGTGAGGGATTAGAAGATAGCTCCAACTCACTTTCTCAAACTATCAACCTATCCGCCATCTCCTCTCCCTTCTATCTCTTATGCTCATGCTGCCTCTCCCACCTTCCCTCACTCATTTCCTTTTTCTCCCCTGTCTTGACTTAGAGATAAAGAGAGAGAAAGAAGTAAGAAAAAAAGTGGGGAGGTTGAAAAGGATGTAGACACTGAGAGCTTGTGAGAGAGAGAGTGAGAGAGAGAAAGAGGGTGAGGGTGAGAGTTTTGAAGGGAGGCTAAAAGTGTGTGAAGGATGGGGAGATAGATAATGAGAGGGTGTTACAAGGAGGGAGGGGAAAAGATGGGAGAAGAGGATGACAAAGAGATAAAGAAAGAGAGGGAAAGAAAGACAATGAGAGAGGTGAGAGAGATAAAGAGTATTAGAGAGGGTAGGGTAGAGAGAGATAAATTTGAGAGAGAGGGGAGATAAGAGAGGGAGATAGAGCAAGATGGAGATGGACATATAGAACATAAAAGATTAAGAGAGAAATAGAAGAGAACGATTGAGAGATCAAGAGAGATTGAAAGAGAAAAAAAAAAGTTAGAGACTAAACAAAGAGAGCAAGACTATAAGTGAGAAAGGATGGTTGAGAGAGATAAAAATGTGAGAGAAGCGAGTAAAAGAGCGAGGAGAGGTTAAATGGAGTCAGAGAAATTAGTGAGTGAGAGAGAGCGAGTCAGGGACTAAGAGAGAGAAAGAGAGGGTTAGAAATAAAGTGAGAGGGAAATAGGTATCAAGCAAGAGAGAGTGGAGGACAATAAGAGGAACAGAAGATAGATAAAGGGAGACATAGAGAGTGACGTAGAGAGGGAGAGATAGAGTAAGAGAGATAGAAAGAGAGAGATAAGGAGATAGAGAGGAGTGTGAGGGAGATACAGTGAGA
>NW_018247558.1:20706-22038 GCF_001263595.1 Phalaenopsis equestris
ACTCTTTCCATCCCATTTCGTCCCTATATCTCTCTCTCACTCTTTTTATGAGTGATAGCGAGGGGGGAGAATAGATTTAGAGTGGGGGTTTGAGAGAGGGGGTTGGAAGGATGGGGAGAGGGAGAGAGATGGTTCATGAGAGAATAGGAGGAAAAAATAGAGAGAGTGTCTATGAAGAGAAAGTTAGTAAGGGAGGGAGGGAGAGAAGGTGAGAGTATAGTGATAGAGGGTGGACAAGAAAGGGAGGGAGGCTTTCTCTCTCTCTCTCTCTCCCTCTCATGTTTTACCTCTCTCGCTCTCTCTTCTCCCTCCCTATTTTACCTTCTCTCTACCTCTCTCTCTCCCTTACTTCTCTCACTCCCTTTATGCTCCCTCTCTTGCCTCTCCTTCATCTATCCCTTTCTTCTCTCGCACTTTCCCTTTATCTTTCTCTTTCTACTTGTCCCTATAACACATACTCTCCTTACAACTCCATTTTTCTCATTCTCTCTCCCTACTATTTATTCTCTCCCTCCTTCATTCCCTCTCTCACCCTCCCTCTCTCCCTCCCTCACACCCTCTCCCTCTTGTATTATCAATCTCTTATGTTCTCTCAATTTTTGTATCTCATATGTTCTCTCTTGCTTGTTCTCTTCTCTCTCTCTCTACCTCTCTCTCTCTCTCTCGATCTCTTCATCTCTCTCACTACCTTTCTCTCTTGCTTGTTCTCTCTTTCTTACTCTTTCTTATTTATCTTTGCTCTTTATCATCCACTCCTTATCTTTCAACTCTCTCACATTCTTGCTCTCTGCCCACACTCTCTCACCCTCCCTCCCTCTTTTCTTTTTCTATCCCCTTCTCTGCTTCTCTTTTTCCCTTTCCCATACTCTTTTACTCTCTCACTTTATCTCTCTATCTCTAGCTCTATCTCTCTCTTAGCGTCCCTCCCATTTTAACTCTCTTTCTCTCTAAATCTCTTTTGTACTCTCTCTCTCTTACAATCTCTCACTCTCCCTTCTCTTCCTTTCCAGCTCTTTTTCTCTCATACTCTTTCTCAGAGCTCCTTCACTCCCTCCCTCCCACCTACCCTTAAAAAAGAGGAAGAGGGAGAGAGAGTGAGAGAGACAATGATAGAGAGTGTGTGAGATAGAAGCATAAAGAGCTCTCACTCGCTATCTCTCTCGTACTCTCTTTCTTGTAATTTCTCATTCTCTTCACTTCTCCGATAAGATAATGAATGATGGAGAAAGAGAATATTGATATGGAGAGTGAGGGAGTAAGAGAGATAAGATATAGAGAGAAAGTGAGTGAGGGAGAGAGATATTGAGAGGTAGAGTGAAGAGAGGGAAAGAT
>NW_018247558.1:22312-23427 GCF_001263595.1 Phalaenopsis equestris
TGTCTTTCTTTGTCTCTCTCACTACCCCTTAATCTTTTCTTCTCTCTCTTTATTCTCTCTCGCTCTCTCTACCTCTCTCACTCAGGCTCCTCTCTCCATTTATTTATCAACCTAACTCCTCTCTTTTTCTAACCTTTTCAAATGCTCTTCTTTCTTTCTCTCTCTCTATCTTTCTCTCTTACTATTTTTCTCACTTTCTTTTTATCTCTCACTAGAAAGAGAAAATTTGGGAGGAGAAGGATAGAGAGCTAGAGAGAGGTAAAGAGAAAGAGAGAAATGGATCAAGATAGAAAGAGTGAGAAACATACGGAGAGGGAGAGAAAGATCAAGATTGAGAGAGAGTTCGAATGAGCAAGCGAGAGAGAGGGAGTTGGAACAAGAGAGGGAGAGACGGAAAGTGAGCCAGGTTGATACCCCATCTCTCTTTCACTCACTCTTTTTATCAATTTATCTCTATCATGCGAGAAAGTCAGAGAGAAAAGAGGTTGAGAGAGTAAGGATGATAGATAGTAGTGATGTAGAGTTTGAAAGAGAGAGAGTGGAAGATATATTGAGAGCACGAGAGAGATGTAGAGCTAGAGAGAATGATAGATAACAAGGGAGAGAGAGTCAAAGAATGAGAGAGGAAGAGGAGTGGGAGGGAGAGAAATCTTAAAAGCGAGGGAGACATGGAGATTGAGGGAGTAAGAGAGATAAGATATAGAGAGAAAGAGAGTGAGGGAGAGAGATATTGAGAGGTAGAGTGAAGAGAGAAAAAGATAGATTGAGAGATAGAGTAAGAGTTTGAGAGTGTGTGTGTGATTGTGAGGAAGAGAGTGTGAGCGAGAGAACGAGATGGAAATATATGTTGAACGTTTGAGAGAGAGATAAAGAGAGAATCAATATAATCAGTGATATCTCTATTCTCTCTCCTCTCTACCTTCCCCTTTCTCCCTCTACCTTGCTCTCTATCTCTCTATCTTTCACACACTCTCTCTATCTCTCTCGCACTCTATCTTTGTCCATCTTTCCCCTCCCTCCCTCCCTCCATCCTCAATCTCTTTTATGTCTTTCTTTGTCTCTCTCACTACCCCTTAATCTTTTCTTCTCTCTCTTTATTCTCTCTCGCTCTCTCT
>NW_018247558.1:23454-24154 GCF_001263595.1 Phalaenopsis equestris
TTCCTATTTATGCTCTTCTTTCTTTCTCTCTCTCTATCTTTCTCTCTTACTATTTTTCTCACTTTCTTTTTATCTCTCACTAGAAAGAGAAAATTTGGGAGGAGAAGGATAGAGAGCTAGAGAGAGGTAAAGAGAAAGAGAGAAATGGATCAAGATAGAAAGAGTGAGAAACATACGGAGAGGGAGAGAAAGATCAAGATTGAGAGAGAGTTCGAATGAGCAAGCGAGAGAGAGGGAGTTGGAACAAGAGAGGGAGAGACGGACAGTGAGCCAGGTGCCAGGTTGATACCCCATCTCTCTTTCACTCACTCTTTATATCAATTTATCTCTATCATGCGAGAAAGTCAGAGAGAAAAGAGGTTGAGAGAGTAAGGATGATAGATAGTAGTGATGTAGAGTTTGAAAGAGAGAGAGTGGAAGATATATTGAGAGCACGAGAGAGATGTAGAGCTAGAGAGAATGATAGATAACAAGGGAGAGAGAGTCAAAGAATGAGAGAGGAAGAGGAGTGGGAGGGAGAGAAATCTTAAAAGCGAGGGAGAGGGTGAAAGAGAAAATGAGAACAAAAAGATATTATGATAGAGTGAAATAGAGATGTAGGTAGAAAAATATTGGGAGGGATAGAAAGTCTCTCTCTCTTAAGTAGAAAGCGGGGGAAAGTGGTAAGAAAGAGATATGGGGAGGGAGACACATAGGGAGA
>NW_018247558.1:24194-26546 GCF_001263595.1 Phalaenopsis equestris
TAGAATGAGAGTGATAGAGATACAAAAGAGAGAGAAATGAGGGAGGTAGACAAAATAAGGGAGCATGAGAGAGAATGAGAGTGAGAGATAGAGAGTGTGGTGAGAGAGAATTGTCAGAGAGAGAAAGAGAAAATGAGAGAGAGAGTAAGAGAAAGAGAGAAAAGTGAGGGAGGGAGAAAGGAGAGACCATGAGAGAGAATGAGAATGAAGGATAGAGGAGGGAGAGATTTTTCATTCTTTCTTCTCGCTCCCTCTCGCTTCCTTCCCTCAAGAGAGCATGTTTGCACATTCTCTCTCTCTTGCATTCTCAATCATGCTCTCGCCCTCCCTCCCTTTCTTAATCATGCTCTCTTTCACTCTCTCACATTCTCTCATGGTCCGTCCCCATCTCTCTCCTTGCTCTCTCCTCGTTCCTCTCATTCTATCTCTGTATGTTTCTTTTCCTCTCTCTTCGTTTCTCTCACTCTCCATTCTTTTCTTAACCTCTCATTTTTGCTTCTCTTTTTCCCTATACCACTTATCTCCTTTTCTTTGTCACTTTCTGTCCCTTTACTTCTCGTACTCTCACTCCCTCCCTCTCATTATCTCTCATATTTTTTCTTCTTTATTACTTTTTTAGCCTCTTGTCTCTCTCCCTCCTAATTTTTTTGCTTTTACCATCACTCTATCATTTGCTCTTTTTAACTTTAACTCCTTCTCTCACTCACTCTCTCCCCTACATGCTATCTCTCATTAGTTCTCTTTCTTCCTTCGTCCCTCTACCGTCCCTCGCTAGCACTCTTACTCTTCTCTCTCTTGTGCTTCTCTTTCCTCTTCTCTTTCTCTCACTCCCCCTCTCTCTCTCACTCTATCATTAGAAGGGTGAGAGAGTGGAAGGGATAGGACCTATCTCTCTCCTTACCTCTCTATCACTCATTTTTCTCTCTCTCTCTGTCTTTCACTTTCCCTCAATCTCTCTATCTCTCTTTCCCTTTCCTTTTCTATCTCCTTATCTCACAGTCTTCTTCTTACCTCATTATCCACGTCTTTTACGCTCTCTAATATTATTATCCTTCTCCATCTCACTTTTCTCTCTATCTCATTCTCCTTCTTTCATTCTATCTCTTTGTCCCTCTATTTTTTCTGTTGTCTCTCACTTGGTCACATTCTTCCTCTTTCTACATTTCTCTCTTACTCACACTCTTCTCTATCCCCCTATTTGCTATCTCCTATTTTCATTCTCTCATTCTCGCTCACTCTCCCTCTCTAGCACCCCCTCCCTCTCTATCTCTCCCTCTCCCTCTCTCTCATTATCTCACTATCATTCTCTCTCATATACCCTTCATGTATTTCGTTATTCTCTCTCCCATCTCTCTTTATCTTTCCCTCTCCCCCTATCAATATCTCTTTATAGCTCATTCTCTTACTCTTCTCTTCTTTTATCTCTTTTAATCTCCCCTCCCTCCCTCCTGCTATTTTATCCCTTCCACTATTTCAAACCTTCCTTTTCTCTCAATAAATTCCTTTTCTCTCAATTATTTATCAGTCTCTTTATCTCTTTTCCTTTTTCCCTCTCACACACTCTCTCTTGCTCTCCTTCTCCCTCTCCATCCATCCCTCTTCTCCCTTAATATTATAAGATAGAGATGAGAGAGAGAGAGTGGGGGTGAGAAAAAATATTAAGAGGATAGAATGAGTGATAAAGGGAGAAGTAAAAGAGATAGGCTGCTGATAGAGAGAGTGGGTGGTAGAGAGGAAAGGGTAGAGAGAGGATGAGAGAGAGTGTGTAAGAGAAAGTACGAGAGGGAGGGAGAGAGAGTTGTTTCTCTTCATATCTTGCTCTATTTGTTATTTCTATCACCTCTCTCTCGCTTTCTCATACTCCCCTTCACACTCTTCTCTCTCTCTCTCTCACACACTTTCCTCACTCTTTATCTCTCCCCCTAACCTCTCTATTTCTATCTTTACATGTCTCTATCTCTTTTTCTATTATTATCCTTCTTCTCTCATTCTCTCACTCTTTTTGCATCCCACCCTCCCACTTACATTTTATCCCATCCTCCCACTTACTTATTGTTATCCCTTCCCATTTCGTCCCTATATCTCTTTCTCACTCTTTTTAGCTCCCTCTCCAAAAGGAAGAGTAATAGCAAGGGGGGAGAGAATAGATGCAGAGTGGGGGTTATAGAGAGAGGAGTTTGGAAGGAGGGAGAAAGGGAGAGAGATAGATGGTTCATGACAGAATAGGACGAGAAAATAGAGAGAGTGTCTATGAAGAGAAAGTGAGTAAGGGAGGGAGGGAGAGAAGGTGAGAGTAGAGTGATAGAGGGTGGAAAAGAAAGGGAGGCAGGCTTTCCCTCTCTCTCTCTCTCT
>NW_018247558.1:26818-28241 GCF_001263595.1 Phalaenopsis equestris
CACTCCCCCTCCCTCTTGTATTGTTAATCTCTTATGTTCTCTCATTTTTTGTATCCCATATGTTCTCTCTTGCTTTTTGTGTTGTTCTCTTCTCTATCTCACTCTCTCTTGTTCTCTATCTCTCACTCTCTCATCTCTTCATCTCTCCCACTATCTTTCTCTCTTGCTTTCTCTCTCTTTCTTACTCTTTCTTCTTTATCTCTGCTCTTTATCATCCCCTCTCTATCTTTTCAAGCTCTTTCTCGCAATCTCTCCCTCTCAACCTCTTCCCTCTCTCGCTAGCTCTCATTCTTTATCACTCTCCCTCATGATCACCCTCTAACTCCCTCTCTCCTTCCTCTCTCACAGTCTACCTATCTTATTCTACTTATCTTTCTAAAACACACTCTCCTCTCCATTTCTCTCTTTCTCTCACCCTACTACTCTCTCTATCCCTCCCTCATTCCATCTCTCAAACTCTCTTTATTTATCTCTTATATTCCCTCTCTAGCTCTCACTATATATATCTATCTCTCCTACTCTATCTTGCTTTCTCTCACACTCCATCCCTCCCTCCCTCCCACCTCTCCCTCTCTCTTGTATTATCTATCTCTTATGTTCTCTCTTTCTTGTTGTATCGTTCTATTCTCTCTGTCTCTCTCACTCACTCTCTTGTTCTCTATATATCGCTCTCTTGATCTCTTCATCTCTTCCACTATTTTTCTCTCTTGCTTGCTCTCTCTTTCGTAATCTTTTTTTTTTATCTATCCTTTCTCTCTCCCCCTCTCTATCTCTCAACCTTTATCTCTTTCTCTCAACCTCTTCTCTCTCTTAGTAACTCTTATTTTTGGTCACTCTCCCTCATGTATCACCCTCTAACTCTTGCACTCTCCCTCCTCTCTCACAATCTGTCTCTCTACCTTGATCATTGTTTAGTTAAGACTCTCAAAAGAGAGAGAGAGCTAGAGAGAAAGACTGAATAAGACATCAGTGAGAGAAAATGAGAGGTACACAGAAAGGTTAGATAAAGAGAGGGGACAGAGGGAAATGAGTGGGGCATCTCTTTCTCGCTATGTATCTCTCTTGCTTTTTCTCCTACTTTCTTTCCCTCATACTTTTTTTCTCTCCATCTAACTTTGTTTCTATCACACACATACACACACACACACATTCTCTCTCTCTAGCTATCTCTCACCCTCCATCTCTTTCTTATTCTCCATTTCTCTTCTACTCTCATTCTCATCTTTTTAGCTCTCAATCTCTCTTGTTTTCTCTCTCCCTCTAAGTCTAACCATCAATTTCCCTCTATCTCTCACACTTTACATCTACTCTCTCTTGATACTCTCTCTCCCCTACCTCTCCCTACCTCTCTCCATGTTCCTCCTTGTCTCTTTCTATCTATCTATGCTTCCCACTTTATCTTTCTCTCTCTCACCCACACTCC
>NW_018247558.1:28272-34079 GCF_001263595.1 Phalaenopsis equestris
TCTTTCCCTCTCTACCTACCTACTCTCACTCTCTTTTTCTCTCATTTATTTCTCCATCCTCCTCTCGCTATCCCTTTCTCCCTATCTTGTTCTCTCTCACCCTCTCTTTGTCCCTCCAAATCCCAATTTGTCCCTCGTTCTTCCCTCTCATATTCTCTCTCACAATCTTACTCGCTCTTCCTCTTCGCTCTCTCTTTTTATCACACGCTCTCTCACTCTTGCTATCTTTTATCCTCCATCTTATTCAAGCACTCCATCACTTTCTCCACTTACTAGCTCTCCCACATTCTTGTTTCCTCTCTTTCTCCCTCTAACCCCCCTCCTACCTCTTTTTCACTCTATACTTACACTCTTTTTCTCTTGATTTATATATCTCTATATCTTTATCACTATCACACTCCCTCTTTCTTTCTCTATCTATCATATTCTCTCTCTTTTTTTCTTCTCTTTCCATAGCTCTTTATTTCCCTGTCTCTTTCTCCCTCCCTTCCCATCCCTCTCTTTTCCTTTCTCTATCTCTCTTTTCTTTATCACTCTCTCTATCTCTCTCCATCCACCTTTCTCATTATTTCTATCATTCTCTTTGATTTCGCCTTCACTCTCACTACCACCATCCTTCCCTCTCTCTCTTGAGGATCCCCTTCCATGTCTTTATTCTCTCTCTCTTTAACTCTATTTTTCTCCCGATCCCTTTATCTCACATGTTCCTTCCCTATTTCTCCTCCTCTATCTTTCCTCTCTCATCCTCAATCTCTTTAAGAGAGAAAGAATATAGGGAGATAGAGAGGGAGGGAGGGAGGAAGTGTGAGGGAGGGAGACAGAGAGAGAATGTGATTGAGGTAGAGAGTGAAAGACAGAGTTAGGGATGAGGAGAGAAACATGTGATAGTTAAAAAAAAAGAGAGAGAATAAACATGAGAGAGAAAGTGAGATAGAGGAATGATAGAAAAAGATAGACAAAGTGGGGGAGAGGGTGAGAGAGTAGAGAGATTAAGAAAGAGGAGAGTGAAAAAGATGGAGAGCGATGTGGAAGGGAGGGTTAATAATTGAGGGAGGGAGGGAGTGAGGGAGGGAAGGTGCATGAGTGAAAAGAGGAGTGAAAAAGAGGGAAGGATAGTTTGAGAGAAGGTTGATACTTTATCATCTCTCGCTCTCTCCCTCCTTATGCACTTCCTATCTCTCCCTCTCTCTTACTCTCATTCTTTCACTCTTGCCTCTATTCTCTATCTCTCTATCTCTTTCTCTTACTTTCTTTCCTCTATCTCCCTTCTCTATCTCTCTTTCGCTCTCTCTATCATCACTGGCATTTTCTCTTTCTCACTCTCTGTCTCTTAAACTCTCTCCCACTCCCTGCCTCTCACTCTATCCCTTTCCATATCTTTATTGCCATTTCTCCCTCCCTATCCCTCATACGTCTGTCCTATTCTCTCAATTTTCCTTCTTTCTCTTCTTTCTCTCACTCTTCTCTCTCCATCCCTTTCTTTCCCTCTTTACTTGCATATTTCCATCTATTTCTCTCTACCTCTTGTTCTTTCCCCATCTTTAATGCTCTTTTACTCATACCATCAAGCTCTCTCTCACTTCATTGCTCACACTCTCTCTTCCATTATTCCCCTCTCTTTATCTCTCTCTCACTCACCTCTCTCCTCCTTGTATTTTTTTCTCCCTTCTGACTCATCTTTCCATCTCTATGATTGTTCTCTCTTTCATTAAGAGAGAGGGTACCTGAATACATTTTTATATAATTATTGTATATTTGACTCCATGCAGCCATTCTATTTTCTATGAGTTCCAGCATCAATAAGTATTCTATTTATTGATGTTCTTATGTTATGGTATGAATAAACCTTACCAAAAATAGAGAGATAAAGATGAACGAGAGAGAGAGAGAGAGAGAGAGAAAATATAGATAACAAGGGAAAAAGAGGGGAGAGAAAGAGAAGAGCCAGAGAAAGAGCAATAAAGAGAAGGAGGGAATGTGCGAGATATAATTGAGAGAGAGAGAGAAAGAGCAAGAAAGAGAAAATGAGAAGTGAGAGGAGGAGGGAACAAGTGTGTGCGATGTGTGTGAGTGAGAGAGAGGCAAGAGTGAGCGAGTGAAAAGAGATAAGTAGAGAATAAAAGAGGGATAATGAGAATGAGAGGGAGATAGTGGAGCAGAAAGCGAGTGTGTATTTGTGTGAAAGAGAAGGGGGAGTGAAGGAGAGAGAGAGATTTGAAGTGAGTGGAGCAAGAGAGCCAGAGTGATAGAGTGAGAGAATAGGAAGAGACACAAGTGTGGAAGGATAGAGCATGCTTACTCTTCTTTTCTCTCTCACTCTCTTCATCTCTCTCTTTAGTCTCTCTTCTCTTCACCCAACTAATCAAAAGATGTCAATCTTGTTTTTTCATCTTTCTTTTCCTTCCCTCTATAACTCTATTTCACTCTCATATTCTCACTTATGCTCTCTGCCTAGCTCTCACTCTCTCTACATCTCTCACTCTTGCTCCATCACTATAGAAATGAGAGAACAATGAGAGGATTGGAGAGAGAATTTTCTAGAGATAGCAAGGGAGAGTGGTAAGAGAGCGAGAGAAGGAGGGGAAGGGGGAATACAAGAGAAAGAGAAAGCAAGAGGTTAGGGAGAAAGGAAGATATTACATGAAGACAGTGGGAAAGAGTATAAGAATGAGAGTGAGAGAGACAGTTAGCATGGGAAATTGAATTAAGGGAGAGAACAAGAGAGAGCGAGGGACTTAGAGAGAGAGAAGAGAGAGCGAGAAGTGAGGGGGAGAGGGAGAGGTAGTAGAGAGGTAGTAAGTGAAGTGAGTGAGGGTAGGTGGTAGTGAGAAAATGAGAAAAGAGAGAGGAGAAAAAGAGAAGTAGTTAGATAGAGAGAGTGATAGATTGAGCTTTGTTGTTGTTCTCTATGCACTTTCTTTTTCTTTATATTCCATCTCTCCCTCTGTCTTATATTCCTAATTTTTCCTTGCACTTTTTCCCATATTTCTCTCTCTCTCTCAATCTCTCTCACTCACTCTCTCTTTACAGAGGCAGTGAGATAGATCGAGAGAGAAATAAAAGATAGTAAGAGAAGTGAGAGTCAAGGAAGTGGGAGAGGGAGAAAGGGAGGAAGGGAGAGTCAGAGAGAGTGTAGGGATAGAGAGAGAAGGAATGACCTCACTCATTCCCACTCTCTTTATTTCTTTATCTCACTATCTCTCTTTGCATCTCTCTATTCTTTTCTCTCACTCTCCCTCCCTCACTCTTACCATTCATCTCTCTCATACTAACAACCTCACTCTCTCCAACTCGCTTTCTTTCTTTTTCTCCTCCCTCTCTTTCTACTGTCTCCTTTATCTCTCACCCTCTCTCTCTTTAACTCCTCCCCATTTCTACTTCTCACATGATGGAGGAAGGAAGGGATATAAAGATAATCAAACGGAGAGAAATAAAAGATAGTGAGAGAACTGAGAGTCGAAGAAGTGGGAGTGGGAGAATGGGAGAATGGGAGGGAGAGTCATAGAGAGTGGAGGGATCATAGAGAGTGGAGGGATGAGGTAGGCGGAGAGTAAGAAAGAGAGAAACAGAGGCAATGAGAGAGAGGTGGGGAGAAGAGGAGATGGGGCAGGGAATGAGAGAGAGTGTGAGAGAATTACAAAGGTGGAGAAAGATTTCAGATGGTGTGAGAGAGTAAGAGAGTCTAAGCGAGTGACAGAGAGTGAGAGACCAAGAGAGAGGGAAGTAGATAAAAAAGTGTATGTCTGAGAGAGAACATAGAGAGATAGAGAGTCAAAAAGAGAAAGAGACAAAACTGGGGAGAGGAAGTGTGCATGTGAAAGAGAAAGAAAGGACGCTAAAGAGACTGAGGAGAAGAAAGACTGATAAAGTGGGAGAGAGTGAGATAGAGAGAAGAGAGAGGTAGTAAGGGAAGGAGAAAGAAAGGAAGCTAAAGAGAGTGAGGGAGAGAGCCTGCCTCTCTTCTCACTCCATCTTTCTTCTCACACTCTCTCTACTTTTGCTCTTCTCTCTTGCTCTCACTCTGCCTCACACACCCCCTCGTTCCCTCTATCTCTTATATTCTTTACCACATTTTTTCTTCTAGTCTATCTCTTTTTCCCTCCCTCTTTATCCCCCCTTATCGCTCTCCGTACCTTATCCTGCACTCTTTCACCCATCTCATTCTCATTTTTTTTTCTCTCACCTCTTTCTTTCTTGTTTTATTATTCTCACATGCACTCTCTCAGCCTACCTCTCCCTTCTTCCATTTATCCCTCTCTAAGACTTTTTATCTATTGCTCCTTATTCTCTCTCTAAATTTTCTCCTCTAAATATTCTCTTGCTATCTATCTCTTGCTCTATCAATCTATATATTTTTCTCTCCCACTATCCTACCTCCCTCTCTCTCCCTCTCTCACTCTCTTTCTCTCTCCTTCCCTCTTTCCATCCCTGTCTCTCGCTCTCTCACCTCTGTCTCAGGCTCTCTAGAACTTCATCTCTGGTCCTCTCCTTATTCTCTCATCTCTCTCTAGTGATGGAGCAAAAGTGAGAGAGGTAAAGAGCAAGGCTAGAGAAGGAGCATGACACAGAATGTGAGTGAAAGAAAGTGAGAGAGAAAGATGAGAGAAATTGGGAGAGAAGAGTAAATTTTTTTTTATAATTTTGGTGAAGTGAACAGAGTGATTGAGAGAGTGAGAGAGAAGAGAGATAGAGAGAGGAGAGAAAAATAAGATAGATAAGAGCGGGAGAGGGAGAACAAGAAGAGGAGGTGAGTGAGGGAGGGAGAGTAGTAGTGAGAGAATACTGAGAGAGAGAGAGAGAGAGAGAGGAAGATTAAGAGACTGAGAGAAGAAGAAGAGCATTAGAGGATGAGAAAGAGATGAGGAGAGAATTGAAGGTGAAGAGAACAGGAGATAAATCTCTCTCATTATCTCACTAACCTCCTTCCTTGGGAGATAAAGAGCATGAAGTTCTATAATGTGAAAGAGAGGAGAGAAAGCTAGATAGAGAAAAAGGGGGATAGAAATAGCTTTCTTTTATTAGAAGAAGAGAGAGTGCATGGGAAAGAAAGAGAAGATATGAGAGAAAAAAAAATACCCTCTCATACTCTAAATCTTGCTTTCTCCCTTTTCCCTCTCTCTTTCTTTATACATTCTATTTTGCTCTTGCTCTCTTGATCTTTTTATCTCTATCTGTCATCTGCACTACCTCTCTCTCTCTCACTTTCACCCTTTCTCACTCAATTTCTTTTTTCTCTCACTCAATCTCTCTTAAGAGATAGGGGAGAGAGAAAAAAAATAGAGAGGGAGAGGGAGAGAGATATTGAGAGAGAAAGAGACAGGAGAGAGAGAGGGAGGGAGGAATAAACATAGAAAGGGAAAGCTAGAGAGAGCTGAAGAGAAAGAGTGATAGAGGCACTAACTACGAAAAGAGATGGAGGTATACTCTCCTTATCTCCCTACCTCCCTCCAACCCTCTCTTGCCTCTTCTTCTTTCTCTGTCTCATTCTTTATTTCTTTCTTTCTCTCTCACTCACGCACTCTCTTTGTCTCTATATCTATTTTTCTTTCTCTCTGAGAGATAGAGAAAGGGAGGGACAGAGGGAGAGAGAGAGAGATGGAGAGCTAGAGAAAGAAAATCAGGAAAGATCAACCAAGTGAGATAAGGGGGTATGTGATTGCAAAAGAGAGAGAATACATGAGAGGGTTAGAGAGGGAGAGAGTTAAAGTGGTAGAGAAGGTGAGAGGAGAGAGATAATATAAGCATCTCTCTCCATTTTTCTCTCTCTCTCACTTTGTCTCACTCTATCTCTCTTTCTCTCATTTCTC
>NW_018247558.1:37367-38898 GCF_001263595.1 Phalaenopsis equestris
CACTCTTTCTCACAGCTCCTTCACTCCCTCCCTCCCTCCCTCCCTCCTACCATGAAAAAGAGGGAGTGGGAGAGAGAGTGAGAGAAATAATGATAGAGAGATTGTGAGATAGAAGCATAAAGAGCTCTCACTCGCTATTCCACTCGTGCTATCTTTCTTATAATTTCTCATTCTCTTCACTTCTCAGATAAGATAATGAATGATGGAGAATGAGAATATTGATAGGGAGAGTGAGGGAGTAAGAGAGATAAGATATAGAGAGAAAGAGAGAGTGAGGGAAAGAGAGATTGAGAGGTAGAGTGAAGAGAGGGAAAGATAGATAGAGAGATAGAGTAAAAGTTTGAGAGAGAGTGTGTGATTGTTAGGAAGAGAGAGAATGGATAGAGAGAGTGTGAGCGAGCGATCGGGATAGAAATATATGTTGAATGTTTGAGAGAGAGATAAAAAGAGAATCAATATAGAGAGTGATATCTCTATTATCTCTCCCTCTCTACCTTCCCCTTTCTACCTCTACCTTGCTCTCTATCTTTCTCTCTTTCTCTCTCGCACTCTATCTTTCTCCTTCTTTCCCATCCCTCCCTCCATCTTCCACCTCTTTTTATGTCTTTCTGTGTCTCTCTCACTACCCCTTAATCTTTTCTTCTCTCACCTTCTTCTCTCTCGCTCTCTCTCTACCTACTATCTCACTCAGACTCCTCTCTCCATTTATTTATCAACCTAGCTGATTTCTTTTTCTCACCTAATTAGATGCTCTTCTTTCTTTCTCTCTCTATCTTTCTCTCCCACTATTTTTCCCACTTTCTTCTTATCTCTCACTAGAAAGAGAAAATATGGGAGGAGAAGGATAGAGAGCTTGAGAGCTGTAAAGAGAAAGAGAGAAATGGATGAAGATAGAAAGAGTGAGAAACATATGGAGAGGGAGAGAAATATCCAAAGTGAGAGAGAGTTAGAATGAGTGAGCGAGAGAGAGGGACCTCGAATAGGAGAGTGGGAGATGGAAAGTGAGACAGGTTGATCCCCCATCTCTCTGTCATTCACTCTTTATGTCAATTTATCTCTATCATGTAGAAAGTCAGAGAGAATAGAAATTGAGAGAGTCAGGAAAATAGATAGTAGCAATGCAGAGTTTGAAAGAGAGAGAGTGGAAGATATATTGAGAGTACGAGAGAGATGTAGAGCTAGAGAGAGATATGATAAATAGAGAGAATGATAGATAACAAGGGGGAGAGAGTCAAAGAAGGAGGGAGGACGAGAACGAGTGGGAGGGAGAGAAATCTTAAAAGCGAGGGAGAGGGAGAGGTTGAAAGAGAAAATAAGAACAAAAAGATTTTATGATAGAGAAGAGATGGAGGTAGAAAAATATTGGGAATGATGGAGAGTCTCCCACTCTTAGATAGAAAGAGGGGGAAAAAGGTAAGAAAGAGATATTAGGAGGGAGGCACATAGGGAGAGAGAAAAAAGAGAGGAGATAGAAGGAGAGAAAGACATCAAGAGTGTGAGAGAGATATATAAAGAGAGAGAAAAAGAGAAA
>NW_018247558.1:40700-42193 GCF_001263595.1 Phalaenopsis equestris
CTCTCTTGCTCTCCTTCTCCCTCTCCATCCATCCCTCTTCTCCCTTGATATTACAAGATAGAGATGAGAGAGAGAGTGGGGGTGAGAGAAAAATATTATGAGAATATAATGAGTGATAAAGGGAGAAGTAAGAGAGATGGGCTAATAGAGAGAGTGAGTGATAGAGGAGAAGGGACAGAGAGAGGATGAGAGAGAGGGTGCATAAGAAGAGGGAGGGAGAGAGAGGTGTTTCTCTTCATATCTTGCTCTATTTGTTATTTCTATCACTCTCTCTCTCCCTTTCTCCTGTTCCCCTTCTCACTTTTCTCACTCTCTCTCACTCTTCTCACTCTTTTTCTCTCCCATTAACCTCTCTATTTATATCTTTACTTATGTCTCTCTCTCATTTTCTATCATTAACCTTCTTCTCCCACTCTCTCACTCATTTTGCTTCCCTCCCTCCCACTTACATTTTATCTCACTCTACCTCCCTCTTTCTTTCTATATCCCTCCCCTTTCCTTGATCTTTGTCCCTCACAATCACTCTATCTCTTTCTCTTTCTTTCTTTCACTCCTCTTTCTCTCTTTCTCTATCTTGATCTATCTGACTCTTGATTTCTCTCTCTTTTGCTTTCTCCCTATCTCTCTTCTCTCTCCCTCTCCTTCTACTTTTCCCTCTTTCTCCCGATCACTCTTTCTCCCTCTCGCCTCACTCATGCTCTCTCCAGCTCAGAGAGAAAGAGACCCTCCATCCTTCTCTTTCTCTCACACTTTATCTTTCTTTCCCTCGCACTAACTGTATCTCTCTGTTCTCATTCTCTTTTTCAATCTCACCTCCTCTCATTCTAAATATATCTTTTCCCTCCTCTTTCTCTCACTCTCTCCATTCACGCTCTCTACCTCAGTATCTCTCTTTCTATCTCTTTCTCTCTATCTCTTTCACTCACTCTCTGTAGCTTTTATATATCTCAAGCTTTTGTAGCTTTTATATATCTCACATTCCCTTTGCCTTGCTCCTTCTATCCCACTCTCTTTCCCACTCTCTCTTACTTTTAATATCTCAGTCTCTCACCCCATCTACCCTTATTCTCCCCTTCTCTCTCACACCTCTATCTCTCTCTATCTCTCTCTAGCACTCTCTATTTCTCCTCTCTCTATTTCTTTTCCACTCTCTAGAAAGAGACAGAGAGATCGGGTGACAAAAAAAGAGGGAGGGAACGAAATAAGAAGAGAGCATCTCCATATTGAGAGGTATTAGGAGAGAGAAAAGTTAATAGATGGATGGCGTGAGGGAGAGCGATCAAGAGAATTAAAGAGAAGGCGGGAGAAGATAAAAAGAGATAATAAGAGAGATAGAGGAGGAGAAGGAGTAAGGGAGGGAGGGAGAGAAGGTGGGCGTAGAGCGATAGAGGGTGGACAAGAAAGGGAGGCAGGCTTTCCCTCTCTCTCACTCTCTTCTCCCTCCCTATTTTACCTTCTCTATATCACTCTCTTTCCCTTGCTTCTCTCACTCT
>NW_018247558.1:43277-48814 GCF_001263595.1 Phalaenopsis equestris
GTGGAGATGGGACAGAGGGAAATGAGTGGGGTATCTCTTTCTCGCTATGTATCTCTCTTGATTTTTCTCCTACTTCCTTTCTCTCATACTTTTTTTCTCTCCCTCCAACATAGTTTTTATCACACACACACACACACTCTCTCTCTCTCTCTATCTATCACCCTCCATCTCTTTCTATTTTTCCATCTCTTCTACTCTCATTCTCATCTTTTTAGAGCTCTATCTCTGTTTTTCTCTCTCTCCCTCTAACTCTAACCATCTATCTCCCTCTATCTCTCACACTTTCTATCTACTCTCTCTTGATACTCTCTCTCCTACCTCTCCCTACCTCTCTCCATGTTCCTCCTTGTCTCTTTCTATCTATCTATGCCTCCCACTTTATCTTTCTCTCTCTCACCCACACTCCCTCCTCTCTGTCTAGGTCTTTCTGTCTCACTTTTTCTCTTATTTCATCGTAGCTCCCTTCCTCTTTATTCCTCATTCTCTCTTTCCATCCCTACATATCTACTCTCACTCTCTTTTTCTCTTATCTATTTCTTTATCCTCCTCTCGCTATCTCTTTCACTCTATCTTGTTCTCTCTCACCCCTCTTTGTCCCTCCCTATCCTAATTTGTCCCTCGCTCTTCACTCATACATTCTCTCTCATCCTCTTCTCTAACTCTCCTGTTCTCTTTTTATTACTTTCTCTCTTGCTCTCGCTATTTATTACCCTTCATCTTCTCAAGTACTCCAACACTTACTCCACTTACTAGCTCTCCCGCATTCTTATTTCCTCTCTTTCTCCCTTTAACCCTCCCTCCCGCTTCTTTGTCACTCTATTCTTTGTCACCCTAATTTGTCACTCTATACTTACACTCTTTTCTCGTGATCTCTATATCTATCTATCTTTATCATTATCAGTCTCCCTCTCCCTTTCTCTATCTATCATATTCTCTCTCTCTTTTTCATCTCTTTCTATAGCTTTATCTCCCTATCTCTTTCTCCATCCCTTCCCATCCCTCTCTTTTCCTTTCTCTCTCTCTCTCTTCTATTTGTCTCTCTTGCTATCTCACTCCATCCACCTTTCTCATTATTTCTATCATTCTCTTTGTTTCCCCCTTCACTCTCACTACCACCATCCTTCCCTATCTCTCTTGAGGATCTCCTTCAATGTCTCGATTCTCTCTTTCTCTCTTTAACTCCTCTATCTTTCTCTCTATCCCTTTATCTCTGATGTTCCTTCCCTATTTCTCCTCCTCTATCTTTCTTCTCATCCTCAATCTCTTTGTGAGAGAAAGAGTATAGGGAGATAGAGAGGAAGGGAGGGAGGAAGAGTGAGGGAGGGAGAAAGAGAGAGAATGGGATAGAGGTAGAGAGTGAAAGAGAGATTTAGGGATGAGGAGAGAAACATGTTGATAGTTTGAAAAAAAGAGAGGGAATGAACATGAGAGAGAAAGAGAGATAGAAGAATGATAGAAAAAGATAGACAAAGTGAGGGAGAGAGTGAGAGAGTAGAGAGGTTAAGAAAGAGGAGAGTGAAAGAGATGGAGAGCGATGTGGGAGGGAGGGTTAATGATTGAGGGAGGGAGGGAGGGAGTGATAGAGGGATGGTGTATATATGAAAAGAGGAGTGAAGAAGAGGGAGGTATAGTTTTAGTGAAGATTGATACTTTATCGTCTCTCGCTCTGTCCCTCCATTCGTCACTTCCTATCTCTCCCTCTCTCTCACTCTCATTCTTCATTCTTAATCTTTTTCTCTATCACTTTCTCTTACTTTCTCGCTCTCTATATGTTCCTCTATCTCTCTTTCCCTCTCTCTATCATGACTGGCATTTTCTCTTTCTCACTCTCTCCCTCTCTCATTATCTCTCTCTTACACTCTCTCCCACTCCCTGCCTCTCACTCTATCCCTTTCCCTATCTTTATTGCCTACCTATCCCTCATACGTCTCTCCTATTCTCTCAATTTTCCTTCTTTCCCTTCTTTCTCTCTCTTCTCTCTCCATCCCTTTCTTCCCGCTTTACTTGCTTATTTCCCTCTATTTCTCTCTCCCTTTTGTTCTCTCCCCATCTTTATTGCTCTTTCTCTCATACCATCAAGCTCTATCTCTCTTCATCGCTCACTCTCTCTCTTCAACTATTCCCCTCTTTCTCTCTCTCACTCACCTCTCTCCTTGTATTTTTTCTCCCTTCTAACTCATCTTTCTATCTCTATCATTGTTCTCTCCTTAATTTAGAGAGAGAGGGTACCTTAATACATTTTTATATAAATTTGTATATTTGACTCCATGCATGAACCCATTCTATTCTCTATGAGTTTCACCATCAACAAGTATACTATTTTTTGATGTTCTTATGTTGTGGTATGAATAAACCTTACCAAAAAATAGAGAGATAAAGATGAACGAGAGAGAGAGAGAGAAAAGATAGATAACCAAGGAAAAAGAGGGGAGAGATAGAGAAGAGTAAGAGAAAGAGCAATAAAGAGAAGGAGAGAATGTACAAGAAATAAGAGAGAGAGAGAGAGAGAGGAAGAGGGATCAAGTGTGTGTAATGTGTATGAGTGAGAGAGAGAGGCAAGAGTGAGCAAGTGAAAGAGATAAGTAGAGAATAAAAAGGAGATAATGAGAATGAGAAGGAGTTAGAGGAGCAAAAAGCGAGTGTGTGTTTGTGTGAAAGAGAAGAGGGAGATAAGGAGAGAGATTTGAAGTGAGTGGAGCGAGAGAGCAAGAGTGATAGAGTTAGAGAATCTCCCAAAAGAGAGAGGGGGAGCAAGAGAGAGAATGAGTGACATAGTAATCATAGAAAGTGATAGAGAAAGTGTGGGAGAGAGTGAGAGCACAAGAGAGAAAGTGAGAGAGAAAGGGTGATAGAAAGAAAATGAGTGCGAGAGATTACAAGGGAGATATGCTAATAGAGAGAGTGGGTCTCTCTGAATTTCAATCTCACTTTTTTTCTCTCTCTTACTCAATCTGTCACTCTCTTTCCTACTTTATTTTTCACTCCTAGTCTCTCTACCTCTCTCAGTTTTCACTTCTCTCCATATCCCTATCTAACTCTCTCTCCACTTCTTCTCTCCGTCTCTTGCTCTCTTCTGTTATTCCTTCCATCTCTCTCTAGCTCTTACCTATCCTCTCTCTCTTTCCCACCACACCCTAACTGTCCCACAAGTTTGTAGCTTTTAGCTTTCTCTTGTACCGCTAAGCTCTCTCATACTATCAATCTCTCTCTCTATAGCATTCCCTCTCACCCTCATTTTGTTGACTCAAATCTCTCTTACTCTCTCCCACTCTAGAGAAAGTGAGAGCTCTCTCTATCTCTCCATTCTCTCACTCTCTTCTCTAATTTTCTTTTTTTTCTCTATATCTCTTTGTCTCTTATTTTATCTTCCTCCCTCTACTACTCTTTCTCACGCTCTACTCTTTTCTCTCTTTCTCTCTATCTCACTACTCTTTCTATCTCTCTTGGGACGAATGAGAAATAAAGTAAGAGAATGAGGGTGGTATAGTAAAAGAGAGAGCTACCACAAGGGGGATTGAGTAAGAGAGAGAGAGGGGGTGAGAAGGAGATAGAGAGGGAGGGGTGAGAGAGAGACAAGAGGGAGGGGTAAGAGAGAGTAAGAGAGAAAAAGATAAAGTATAGGTTGATGGCACAAAAGAGAGAGAGAGAGGAAGTATCACTTACATGTAATCTTTGTATCTCTCTCTCCTCTCCCCCTCTCCCTCCCCTCTTCTACATCTTTCTCTCATATCATGAACGAGTGAGAGAGGAGGATTTAAGAGAAAAGAGATAGAGAGGGAAAGGAAAATTGAAGGAGTGATGAGAGAGAAAGTCAAAGAGAGGAGGGATGGTCGGAGAGTGAGTGGAAGAGAAAAAGAGAGAATGAGGAGAAGAGAAAGAGAAATAGAAAAGATGGAAAGGTAGGAAACTGGACTGAGGCAGAGAGTGCAAGAGAGAGGTAAGAGAGGGGTGTGAAGGATGAAGAGATTAAAAGAGAGACAAACACGAGATATAACTCTCTCACTCTCACTTTCTCTTATATAACCTCCTCTTTGTTCTCTCCAACCCTCTCTTACTCTTTGCCTTTCTCTCTATCCCCCTCTCTTTCTCTTTAATTCTTGCTCTCACTCGTGCTCTTTAAGGGAGAGATGGAGGACGAGAGAGAAGAGTGAGAGAGTTTGAGAGGTTTATGGTATTGATGAGAGAATATAGGGGTGAGAGAGAGGGAGGATAAAGAAAATGGAGGTGAGAAAGTGAAAGGAAGGCCTAAAAAGAGTGAGGGATAAAGAGAGAGAAATAGATGGAGGAATAAATGTTATGATGAAGAGAGATAGAGATAAGGATGTAGAGATAGTGAGAATAATGAAGTGAGAGAACGTAAGGGAGATAGAATGATGATAGATATAAAGAATAGAAACAGAACAAGAAATAAATAGTTAAAAGATATAGGGTTGGGAGAGAAGAGAGGATGGAATGAGAGAAACATGATGAATTTGTAAGAAGAGAGAACGTGTAAGTATCTCTCACTTTTTTTCTCATTATCTCTCTTTAACTCTCTCTCCCACTTTCTAAACAAAGCAAAGGGAGAAAGCAATGGAGGGGGAAAGAGGGAGAGAATTAGAGTTAGAGAGAGAATTAGAGAGAGTGAGAGGGAGATAGTGAGAAAGATGGAGAGAAAAATGAAATGAAACAATGAAAGGGAGTGAGAGAGAGAGAAACAATGAGAGACAGTGAAATAAAGAGCGAGTGACCCTATCTCTATCACTCTCTATTTATTTATTCCCTCTCTCTCTCTCTTTCTTATCATCTCTTCCTCCCTCCTCTCTGGTTGTCCCTCTCTCACTGTCTTTTCGTCTTTCTCTCTGGAGAGAGAAAGAGAGTGCGTGTGTGTGTGAGGGAGAAAGTGAGAGAGGAAATTGAGATATTTTGAGAGCGAAGCAAAGAGAGAGAGAGGAAGAGAGGGAGAAGAGAGAGAGAGGAAATGATGAGAGACAATGAAGATATAGAGAGAAAGCAAGAGATAGTGTGGTAAGGAAATGATGAAGGGAAAGAGGGAAGGAGAGTGAGAAAGGGTAAGAGAGAAATATTCCTCCCTCTGTTTGGTCTCTCTCTCCTCTACATAAAAACATTCTTTTCGCTGTCTCCCTCTATCAATCGCTCTCTCTTTTTCTATCTCTCACTATTTCTCTCTTCATCTTTCTCTATTCCTTTCTCTCACTCTCCATCTCTCTCATACTAACAACTTTGCTCTCTTCCACTCTCTTTCTACTTTTTTCCCTCCCTCTCTTTCCATTGTATCTTTATCTCTCTCTAATTATCTATTTATTTTTCCCCATTTCTACATCACAGATATTAGAGGGTAAAAAGTGAGATAGAGAAAGTAAGTCAAAGTGAGAGAGAGATAAAAGATAGCCAAAGAAGTGATAATTATAGAATAAGGAGAGGGAGAGGGAGGCAGGGTAAGAAAGAGTGGAGGGCAGAGAAGAGAGAGAGTCAAAAAGAGAGAAAAATAGACAATGAGAGAGAGACGGGAGGGAGAGGAGATGAGAGGAGATGGG
>NW_018247558.1:49056-51543 GCF_001263595.1 Phalaenopsis equestris
GTGAGGGAGAGAAAGAGTAGAAAGAGGAGAGAAAGAGAGAGATAAGAGAGGGAGTAAGGGATTGCAAGATAGAAATCTTTATAGAGTGAGAGAAAGAACATCCCTCTCTACTCTCTCTCTTTCTTTTCACACTATCTCTACTTTTGCTTTTCTTTCTCGCTCTCACTCTTTCTCCCCCTCCCTCCCTCTCTACTCACCCTCTCTCAAGCTCCCTCCCCCACTCTTTTCTTTGTCTCTTACTCACCCGCCATCTCACTCTCCCTCAATCGCTCCCACTCTCTTTCTTTATTCTCCGCTATATTTCTTTATCTTTTTCCTTTATCTCTCCTGCTTTCTATCACACCCTCTCACTCTCTTCTTCACTCTCTCATTCTCATCTCTCTTTAGCTCTTTGCTCTTTTTTCTCTCACAATATCTCTCCTTCTTGCTTTCTGTCCCTCCCCCCTCCCTCCCCCTTTTAAACTATTTCTCATTCTCTCTATTTCTTTACATTTCTCTCCCAATCCCACACTATTGCTCCTCCTCTTGCTATTTTCATATTTATTTCTCTCTCACACTTTCTCTCCTCATGTTCTATCTCATTTGTTCATTTTCTCTTACCCTCGCTCTCCCCTCCCTTTCTTTCTCTTTCTCTTTCTTGCTCTTTTCTCTCTCCCTCCATTGCTCTCACTTTCCCAACTCTCTCTCACTCTCAATAGAAGTGTGATAGAGTTGAAGTTATATGGCCTCTCTTTCTCTCCCTCTCTAACTCCCCCCTCTCTTGTTCACTCTCACTTTCTCTTTTTTATTTAATCTCTTTATTACTCTCCCGATCTCTCTCTCTTACTTTCTCTCTTACCTAACTCTCCACCTCTCTCTCGCTCTTTATTCTCATTCTCTCTCTTCTCTTTCTTTCACTCTTCTCTTTATCGCTCTCTCTTTCTCTCTTTATCTATCTCTTACTCTCTTTGTTTCTCTTGCTTGCCCACCTCTCTTCACTCTCTCTATCTCAACATGTATATTTCTAGGTCACATTTTACAACCCTCCCTTATTAACTTTTCTCTCTCTCCCTATCTTCATTCTCTCAATCTAATGAGACAGCGTATGTGTGGAGTGAGCGATTAGAAGATAGCTCCCTCTTTCTTTCTTAAACTATCTCCTATCTTTCTCTTATGCTCTTGCTGCCTCTCCCACCTTTCCTCACTCATTGCCTCTTTCTCCCTCTGTCATGGTCCATTTCTTTCTTTTGCTCCCTTTAACTTAGAGATAAAGAGAGTGAAAGAAGTAACAAAAAATGTGGGGAGGTTGAAAAGAATAGAGAGACACTAAGAGTGTGTGTGTGAGAGAGAGTGAGAGAGTGAGAGAGAGAGTGTTGAAGGGAGACTAAAAGTGAGTGAAGGATGGGCAGATAGATAATGAGAGGGAGTTACAAGAAGGGAGAGGAAATGAGGGGTGAGGAGGATGAGAGTGATAAAGAAAGAGAGGAAAAGTGAGACAATGAGGAAAGAGAGACAATTGTCTATTACTCTCTCACTTTTCTCCTTCATATTATATCTCATTTGTTCATTTTCTCCCACCCTCCCACTCCCCTACCTTCATCTCTCTTTCTCTTCTCTCTTTCTCTTTCTTGCTCTTTTCTCTCTCCCTTTATTGCTCTCACTTTCCAACTCTCTCAATCTAAATAGAAGTGTGTGAGAGTTGAAGGTATATGGCCTGTCTTTCTCTTCCTCTCTAACTTCCTCTTCTCATGTTCACTCTCACTTTCTCTTTCTCGTTCAATCTCTCTATTACTCTCTTTACCTTACTATCTATCGCTCTCTCTTACTGTCTCTCTTACCTCACTCTCCACCTCTCTCCCACTCATTACTCATTCTCTCTCTTCTCTTTCTTTCACTCTTCTCTTTATCACTCTCTCTTTGTCCCTTTATCTATCTTCCACTCTCTCTGTTGCTCTTGCTTGTCCACCTCTCTTCACTCTCTCTATCTCAACATGTCTCTTTCTCGGTCACATTCTACAACCCTAGCTTATTAAATTTTTTCTCTCTCCCTATCTTCATTCTCTCAATCCAGCGAGACATAGTGTGTGTGTGGAGTGAGGGATTAGAATATAGCTCCCTCTCTCTTTCTAAAACTATCAATCAATTCGCCATCTTCTGTCCCTCCTCTCTCTTATGCTCTTGCTGCCTCTCCCACCTTCTCTCATTCATTTCCTCTTTCTCCCCCTGTCTTGACTTAGAGATAAAGAGAGAGAAAGAAGTAAGAAAAAAGTGGGGAGGTTGAAAAGGATATAGAGACACTGTGAGCATGTGAGAGAGAGAGTGAGAGAATGATAGAGAGAAAGAGGGTTTGGGTGAGAGTTTTGAAGGGAGGCTTAAAGTGAGTGAAGGATGGGGAGATTGATAATGAGAGGGAGTTACAGGGAGGGAGGGGAAATGAGGGAAGAAGAGGATGAGAGAGAGATAAAGAAAGAGAAGGAAAGAGAGACAATGAGAAAGATGAGAGGGAAA
>NW_018247558.1:51954-53533 GCF_001263595.1 Phalaenopsis equestris
AGAGTGTTAGAGAGGGTAGGGAGAGAGAGATAAATTTGAGAGAGAGAGGGAGATGGAGCAAGATGGAGAATGATAGATAGAACGTAAAAGATTAAGAGAGCAAGATAAGAGAGAACGAATGAGAGAGCAAGAGAGACAGAAAGAGAAAAAAAGTGTGAGACTGAACAAAGGGAGCAAAACTGTAAGTGAGAAAGGATGGTTGAGAGAGAGATAAAGATGAGAGAGAAACGAGTAAAAGAGTGAGGAGAGGTTAAATGGAGTCAGAGAAGTTAGTGAGTAAGGGACTAAGAGAGAGAAAGAGAGGGTTAGAAATAAAGTGAGAGAGAAATAGGTATCGAGCAAGAGAAAGTGGAGGACAGTAAGAGGGACAAAAGATAAATAAAGGGAGACATAGAGAGTGAAGTAGAGAGGGAGAGATAGAGTAAGAGAGATAGAAAGAGAGAGATAGGGAGGTAGAGAGGAGTGTGAGGGAGATGCACTGCGAGAGAGAGTGAGAGAGAGATAAGAGAAAGGAAGAATAGAGAGAGCTAGAGAGGTAGAGTGTGAAGGAAGAGAGAGAGAGATAGAGAGTGAGGGGAGAGTGAGAGAGAATAATGGATAGAGATGGAGAAAGTTAGAGAGAGTGAGATAGAAGAAAAGGAAGGTGATTGAGATAGAGAGAGGATGAAGGAGAGATGGATAGAATTGGAGATGAAGAGAGAGGAGGAAGGGAGAAGGAAGGGGAGAGAGGAGGAGGGATAAAGATAAGGAGAGAGAGGGATGAAAATAGGGAGAAAGAGAGAGATGAAGGGGGGAGAGGGAGAGAAGTGAAGTAGAAGAGAAAGAGAAGAGTGAGAGAGGATGGGGTATAGGTGAGAAAGGGAGAGAGAGTGATAGAGATGTAAAGCTAGAGAAAGGAAATCACAAGAGAGAGTTAGAAAGAAAAAGTGGAGAGATTATAAGGGATAGTCTCCCTCTCAAAATCTTAATAACTCTCTTATTCCCTCCGAAGAGTGGAAGTGTTAGAGAGTAAGAGAGTTACAGAGGGTAGGGAGAGTGACTCTCTAACTTCCTCTTCTCATGTTTACTCCCACTTTCTCTTTCTCGTTCAATCTCTCTATTACTCTCTTTACCTTACTATCTATCGCTCTCTCTTACTGTCTCTCTTACCTCACTCTCCACCTCTCTCCCACTCATTACTCATTCTCTCTCTTCTCTTTCTTTCACTCTTCTCTTTATCACTCTCTCTTTGTCCCTTTATCTATCTTCCACTCTCTCTGTTGCTTTTGCTTGTCCACCTCTCTTCACTCTCTCTATCTCAACATGTCTCTTTCTCGGTCACATTCTACAACCCTAGCTTATTAAATTTTTTCTCTCTCCCTATCTTCATTCTCTCAATCCAGCGAGACATAGTGTGTGTGTGGAGTGAGGGATTAGAATATAGCTCCCTCTCTCTTTCTAAAACTATCAATCAATTCGTTATCTTCTGTCCCTCCTCTCTCTTATGCTCTTGCTGCCTCTCCCACCTTCTCTCATTCATTTCCTCTTTCTCCCCCTGTCTTGACTTAGAGATAAAGAGAGAGAAAGAAGTAAGAAAAAA
>NW_018247558.1:55079-56324 GCF_001263595.1 Phalaenopsis equestris
CTCCCTCCCTCTCTTTCTCGATATCTCTCTTTTTCTTCATGTTCCTCTCAGTCTCTCTCCCTCTCACTTTTCATCTCTCTATCTCAGTCACCTCTTTCATTCTATCTCTTCCTCTATCTATCTTTCTCTTTGATCCCCCTATTTACATCTATCTCTATCACTTCTTACTTGCCATCTCTCATTGTCCCTCTTTTTATTCCCTCTCTCGTACTTGTTATCTCTCTCCCGCTCATCACTCACAAACTTCTTCTTCTTTTGCTTTCACTCTCTTGATATCACTCTATCCCTCTCACTCTTTCACTCTTGATATCTCCTTCTTCTCTCTATCTCTCCTTCTATTTTTCTCTCTATCTCTTACACTTTCTATTGCTTAATCTCTATGTATCTCCTTCTTTATCTCCTCTTATTGCTTTGATATCTCTCATTGTCTCTCCCTCAATCTCTTCTTTCTCTATCCTCTCCCTGACTTTCCTCTCCCTCAATCATGCTCTTTCTCTCTCTCTCCATCCCTCCACCCCTTTCCCTTCCTCTCTCTTTCCTCTCTCTTTCTTGTACTATCAACTTCTCTCACTCTGTCACATGATATCACTCTATCTCTCATTCCCTCTAACTCTATCCCTCTCCATATTTATCCCACCATCCCTCCTCTTCCCTCACTCACTCTTTCACCCTCTCTCATTAACTCTCTCCCATTATCTCAATGTTGATATATCTCTCCCCTCCCCTATATTTGTTGCTATATCCCTCTCTCTCCCTGTCTCTCTCCCACTCACCTCTTAGTTTCTCTTTCTCTTTCTCTTACTTTCTTGCTTCCTCCCTTCCTCTTCTCTTTTCTCTCTCACACTCTCTTTATCTCTCTTTGCACTCTGCCTCTCTTTTTTTGCTCTCACTTTGTGTCGCTATCTCTCCCTTTTATCTCAATTCCTCCCTCTCACTTCCTCACTCTCTCTAATTCTCTCTCTCACCTCTCTTCTTCCTTCTCATTTCTTCTCTCCCTTGCTAGCTCATCTTTCTCTCTCTCACACTCCTCTCTCTCTATTCACTCTCTATATTATCTTAATCTCTTTTCTCTCTCTCTTGTCACACTTGTCACACTATCTCATTGTTTCTCTCCATATACCTCTTTGTCACTCCCTCAATCTCACATGCTCATTTTTCTCTCTATCTCTCCAGCTCTCTATCACTATATATATCTCTTTTCTGTCACTCGATATCTCTCTCTCTTGTCTCACTCAATATCTCTCT
>NW_018247559.1:0-1375 GCF_001263595.1 Phalaenopsis equestris
CACATAAATAGTTTCGTTTTGGCTCATAATGACTCGATTTTCTTTTTTAACATATATCTTAAAGGCATTTACACACAAACCCTACAAGTATTATGTTTTTACATATCTAACACCTAAACTTTCGTATTTACAAGAATAGCTCCCATTTCACTATTACTTATATTTTAAATTTGATATGCGTATTTTCATGCATAGTTTTATGACACTATTGTTATAGATGTAAATATGAAAGTTTAAGTGTTAGATATGTAAATGTATAAGAATTTAATTTGATATGCATATTTTCATGCATAGTGTTATGACACTATTGTTATAGATGTAAATATGAAAGTTTAAGTGTTAGATATGTAAATGTATAAGAATTTATGAAGATTTACGTACATAATATATATTTATTATATATTTACATGTTAAACACCAAAATTTTCATATTTAATTTTATAACACTTGGTATCAAACTATACAAAATAAAAAAAAAATGATGGATTTTATATTTAAAAAATTAGTAAGAGTGACATTTTTTATGTGATGTTTAAGGTTTGAGTGGTATACATGTAATATAAAAGTTATGGGTTAGATATGTAAATAGATAAGTAGTGTGGTTTAAATATGCAAAATGAATTATCCGATTTTAATGAAATGGTCAACCTATTATTGAGGAATTGTACGAGTTAGAAAAATTAAGACATGGGGGATTGTTTGTTGAGCTGTTCATCGACTCAAGACTATTTTTCCAGTTATACAATATTGCATTTTGATAATTGCATTTTGATAAATAATTTAATATTTATTTTATGGGGCATTTACATAAATACCACGAAATTCCTATCTATTTACATAACTAACATCTAAACTTCAAATTTTAATGTCACGTTAAAAATAGCACGATTTGAATTTTGAAGAATTGAAATATTTATTTATATCTTACATTTATAAATCATGACATTAATATTTAATATGATAATAAGTGGTAATTCTGATATTAAATAAAAAAAAATATTATATTTAAATAATATGGATATAATAGAGAAGAATAGACCCTAATATCATGGAGCAATTATTAGGCGTTGAGTCTGCATCATCAATACAACAAATACAACTAAAATATGATAATATTCGTATCTTTTGCATCTTTCGTACCTAGGCTGTTAAGGACTTGAGCTTGAGTGAACTCTGGTTTGGCTCGTTCGAAATTGCTCTAGTTTGAAATCGGTTCATGTTCAAAATTTGCTCTAGAATAACGTGTTCGTTCTCAGCTCAATTTAAATATGTTTGTTTGTGTTCGTCTCGTTAAATTAATTGAAAAAAATAAATGTAGAGTGTTGGATTCGAACATGCCCCAAATCTATGTTAAAGAATGAACATAATCACATTA
>NW_018247560.1:0-3983 GCF_001263595.1 Phalaenopsis equestris
CCTAATTAATAGATAATTAATTTTTAAATGTAGTTATTATGAATACAAATATGAATTGATCAAATTTGCAATTTTGATTTTCAATGCTTTATTGACTTGATCCCCTTCATAGGGATTTGGTCGAGCTTGGCTTGATAAGTTTTAGTCGAATGTTGCTCGAGAGATCTAGATAGAGATCGATGCTAAGAAGTTTGAGTGTATGACTAGGGCCATGCAAATGGAGACTAGCTGTTTTTGAGCTTCCATCATTGATTGACATGTGTACCAAAATATTAGAATGTTGATTAATTTCATCCCTTGGTGATAGATTTTTTGATGTAGTCGCAATTTCAACTTGTAAAATACTTTACCAATTAAGCTAGCAAGCTTAAAATGAATGATTGCTTGCCAAACAATTTCTCTTCGAGCTTTAATTCATTTGAACAAATATTGGTGTACAATAATAATCAGAAGATATAGAAATCCTCACCTCTGAAGAACCAAAATCTTAACATGCAATATCTGATGGGATTAGGCCCCAAACCATTGAATTAAATACAATTTTAATGTCTGGCGAATTTACAAACATTAGCACCCAATTTCTATGTACTTACATATCTACAATCTAAACTTTGCTTTTTTTTTGCATTTCTACCACTCAAATCGTTCATATCTCATGTGAATACCACTATTTAAACTCTTAAAATATAAACTCTAATCAAATATCTAAAAAATTGAAGTGTTGGTTATGTGAATGCATAGGAATTTGGTGGCATGAATGCAAACCTTCCTTAAAATTTTCAATCCAGACGCAATCACATACACATTCCTATTGTTATTCTCCAAAATTATAATCACGACTACATCGCATGATCAGATCCAAAATTACTTCTATTTCAACAAATACATAGAAAGTTTCCAGCTAACTAACCAGAAACAAATTGGCTTAGAATATTCTGACAAATCAAATGAAAAATCTCATAAAAATTTAAATCAATTTCTCATATATTACACTCATCTCAAAACAATTCCTTTCCCAAAAAAAAATTAGTACATTTCATGACCAACCTCTACTTATATAAACAGTATAAAATTTCACCACAACCCTTTACTTTTACAACCTTTCACCCAAAATCTGATGCCCACTAAACTAAAGACAGAAATGCAGAATCTTTTTATTCCCCATAAGGAGGAGATTGTGCAGAAGAAACAATATTAAGGGGTGTAAAAGAAATGGACCTTCTTTCCTCAACACCATGGAGGAAGTGAGGAGAATCATCCTTGATAATGGCGCAAAATGATATTGAACCTCGCTTTGTCGAATCCTGATGGTTTTCGTTCTGGATCAGCGAGGCTCCTTCGCAGTAATAATCATTACAAGGAATCTCCTCAATCTCGGTGTCATGTTCGTTGATTTTTCGCAGCGCTAACGAATCAGCAACGGGGAGATACACGAGCATGCAGATGCCCGTCATGTTGCATGATAAGAGCATGAGAAAGGCGGCGAATACGAGCACCTCATAACAAATATTTCCAGCATGAGGCAGAGCCGAGAGTCCGAGTAACAGAACTCGGAGTGGGAGGAAGAAGATGACCGACAGAGCGAGAAAATAGACTCTGAGTCGCAGCCCTTTGTTGATCACTAAACATAGCATTCGAGCTCCGATGTAAACAACATAAGCAATCACGAAAATATCGAATAATCCCAAAATTACAGTGCTAAGTAAGGGGTAAGTGCAAATGGTTGTATCAGTCAATGGAGGGAATGATGAAGTCATGAAGAACTTCACCTTCTTCTTCCTCATCCTATGAGGTCCTATTAAAACGAGGAGTTGAAACAATAATAGGGGAAGGGAAAGGAGGAGGACGGAGACGAATGTCTTCCAATTCCATGTCTGAGTAAGTGAGTCAGAGTCTCGTTTTCGTAGCGCAGCATGGAGTAAGAAACCGAGCATGAGGAAGATGACGGGTTCAGCGAATCCGAGGTTTGATAGAACATAGAACTTGCACCATGCCGTGGTGGAGAGAGGCCTTCCAGTATCTCTGAGGAGGCTCAATCGAACGATCTCGCCGAAGCCCCACCAGATTGAAATAATGATGAGGACGACACGGATGATCCAGGGACCGTTAAAGTATCCGAGATGGGAGAATCCTCGTCTTTGAATCTGAAGTTGGAAGTAGATGCAGCGATAGATGCATAGCAGTCCGAGAATGGAAGCTAGTGCGACGAGAGCAATGGTTGCCACGCCGAAAGCATCGGCGGCAACTCTTGTCATGGGAATCAGCCGGAGCACGGATTCCACGCATGCTCGCCGCCGTAAGCCAGACCAAGAGAGCACTCTTGCAATGAGGAGAAAACTTATTAAAGTTCTATCTGCTAAAACAACATTATGTCTTCAAGAACTACTAGGGTTCTGGTTCTAGGATTCCTTGCTTGATAGAAAGCCTGAAAAATGAAAAATGAAATTTTGTTAAAAAAATAATAACCTTTAATAAGACTTGGATTATCATAGAACAAGAACAGCATGAATAGAAAAGGTAAAAGTAGTAAAATTGTCCTCCGACTCTTTTCCGTAGTCATTTCAGTCTTAAAATGTATCAATTTAGTCCCCCCACACTCTTTTAATATAGGTTAAAATAATCCTTAAGGAAGATTATTTTAGCCTTCATTAAAATAATCTAGGAACTAATTCAACATAGAAAGGATAATTGGGTACAAAAAGAAAACATTATAGTATATACTAAAAGGAAAATTTACCTACACACCACCCAATTCCTATTTACACATCTAACACCTAAACTTAAATTTTACAATATATGTCACCTTAAGTATGTATTTCACTAGTTAAAAGTCAAAATAGTGATATTTTTTATGTGATATAAAAGATTTGGGTGGTTTTAAATGTAAAAAAATAAATTTTTGGAGTTACATAAGCAAGTACAAAGGAATTGGTTGGTATTACGTAAATGCACCTACTTTAAAATATAAGGAGCACTGGCACACGCATGCTCTAAAATGTCTTTTTTTTTCCCCCCAAAGATTGCACCTCATTATGACATAAAATCCAAAATTTTTCCCCAAAAGTTGCTCCTTTACTTCTGATTTGCATCTTATGAAAGCATAGTGTGCTATATTTTGTATGGATTGCACCTCATTATGACATAAAATCCAAAATTTTAAGTTACAAGCTGACACAAGTAAATTAAATGTCGCATACAAAAATATTCCAAAGCCTAAACAACTTCAAAACTCCAAAAGATTTTGATTCAACAAATAAAGTAAAGGGAAAGTTAGATACACCCCACACAATTGTTAGTATTTACATTCTAATAACTAAGGTTTGGTATTTACATTTATATCACTTTGATGTCATAATCTTATGATGCATGAAAAGGTGTGTTTTTGATGTGATATTAAATATTTGAGTGTTGTTTTATGTAAATATGAAAGTTTAGATATTAGAAATGTAAATATATAAGAATTGTGTGATAGGAATACCAAGAACAATTCCCAAATTTACCAAGGCTTATGATCAATTAAACCTAAACAACAACACAGGATAATAGGATCGCACACGATTCAAGAAAACTGGAACAAAAATTTGAATAGAAGCACAGACAAAGTAATCAGAAAAGCATATGAAAATTTTAAGTGGAAAAACCATAGAATGGGAAAAAACACGGAGCCATGCCACCACATAATTCTACTATAAAATTCAAAAAGTTTTACATAGAACTTACACAAGTTTACTCTCTACACACAAGGAAATTTAACACGCTCCACACTCTTCCTTTCGATCCGATGCGAGACATGCCCGTCAAAATTACTGAAGTCCTCTCCGACACTCCTCACATTCATCTGGATTTTTGTCAAGGAACACTCAACTTACAGGAACTTCACGAACTAAAGAGATAACCATTGCCGCTTCAATTTGAACTTTAAACCCAAAAAACCATGGTAATCAACGGACTTGGCGCAAACCTGCCGGTATCCCGGGAAACAA
>NW_018247561.1:0-342 GCF_001263595.1 Phalaenopsis equestris
ATCACTTCTCATCGATTTCAAGCTGTGGTGAACCAGGGTACAAAAAGGGGAAATCTTTGCATATATGAAGACTATGCCGCTTCTAGCCCATCTGAGCCTGACTTTTAATCAAGGTAGATCAATCCTCCTAGCTTAGGTGAAGATGCCTTCACTAGATGAGACTATCGTTGTGATGATACAAGAGGAGAGTAACATGATGCTACACTCTGAGTCAAGTGGACTCCAGGTATGTTGTCTGCTTTGGCTGCCTTGAGCTCAGGTATCACGTGTCCAGGAGGAGACTTGCAAATGCTATAGCTACGGTAAATTAGGTTATCTGAGTAAGGCTTGTCCTAGGCCACT
>NW_018247562.1:0-681 GCF_001263595.1 Phalaenopsis equestris
CCAAATGAAGCAGAATGGTGGAGCTGCGCAGGGTGGGAGCTGAGAATTCCAGAGCCAGTGCCGACCGCTCCAGAGAGCATAAAATGAAGCCAAAATGGTGCAAATAGCGCCCAAAACGGCGCCGACAGTGCCGAAAATAATTTGGAGGCAGTGTTGGGTGAATTTCTAGAAGATTCAATGTATTTGGACACTTTTTGTAGTTGGAAAAAAGGAGGGAATTTGTTTTTCTTTAAAAAAGAGGGCTTGACACCTCTCATTGGCATGTGTGTGTGTTTGCGAGGGCGTGTGTGAGTGAGAAAATATGGAGAATGTTTAGAGATCTTAGAATAGGAGTAAGAAAGTAGATTTCTACGTTTTTGGAGAGATTGGTGAGGGGATTTTGAGAGAATATGTAAGGGAATTTTCTAGCATTGCATGGATCAGCGGGAGAGATTTTCATCTTTATTTCAAGGGGAAAAAGCTGAGTATTGTGTTCTTCATTATCTTATGATTTTGTAGACACTTATCTAGTGGATTTGCTTTGATTTAATGAAGTTTTTCGTTGTGTTTTCTTCGTGCTTTGTGATGTGTTTCTCTTACTCTTTCTTCTTTTTTGGAAATTGTGGCATGAGAAGATTATGCTGTTATTTCCTTTTACTTTTCTTTGGAAATGAGTAGGATTCATGTTTAGGATATTAGGAT
>NW_018247563.1:0-758 GCF_001263595.1 Phalaenopsis equestris
TGAGAGATTTCTTCTTCCTACATTTCATAGAAGAGACTACAAGGGATTTTGTTTTGAGAAAGAGTTTCAGATAAGTGTTGTTTGTTTACTATTGTTGTATGAACTTTCTTTTATATATGAAATTTGTGTTTTGTTGTATCTTTCTCATGAAGTCTGAGTAATTTACTTTATCTTTTTCCATACTCTGAGATATGGTGAAATGAAGAGATAATATGGATGTGTCAATATTAAAATTTAAAATAAATTGTGATGATTTTTCAACTCTGAAATTAATTTAATTTTCGATCTGGTCAATTGAATTGTTAAAATATGTTGTGAAACATATGATCCGGGAAATGCGTTCTACAACAGAGTGAGGATCACATTTGAATCCATGAGGGAGAACTTCGTTTATGGAATTAAGTGCAAATAAATAGGGAAATATACTTTGTTGGGTGTAGAATTGGAGAACCTTTAGGATGACAGACTAAAATCCTCAATTCGGTCTTAGCGTTTCAAAACTAAAGCGAGAGTTATCTTTTAGGTGAAGGGAAGTGAGAGCTATGGAGTGGGAGCTAGTATCCTCATAGCCTAGCCACATATTTAGGAACTAAACCTGAGATTAACCAATAATTTTCTATAACACTGTGTCAGGGTAGAGATTTAAAACAGCTCCTATTTGACACAATACATAATTGAACCATTTATCTCATCTTATTTTACTAAAACCTCATTGTAGTGAGGAATATGTTTTTTCACATAAGAAATCTTCATCACAT
>NW_018247564.1:0-1603 GCF_001263595.1 Phalaenopsis equestris
TGGTCCTCTGACCTAGGTGAATCTCCAATAATTTTCTCATAGCAAAAAAAACTTTACTTTGATTAGTTAAATAAATTACTATTGAAAATCCTATTTTTGAGTTAAAAATAATTATATAAATTCAATAAAAATTTTGACAAATCACATTTTTCTCCTCTAATATTTTAATTGACCCATGAGTGCGGTACTCTAAAAATTTCAAAGTCATTTGAGTTACATGATGAGTTATGAAGTGGAGCGCCGCATGGGCAAAATAATAATTTTGGATTTTGATGCCTTAATTAAAATTTAGGATAAACCAAAGGGTAAAAGGGTAATTTTGATCATAATAAACTCTTTTAGATGTTTGAAATATAATGGGTGAGAAGATAAAAACCAACTCATAACCTTTTTATGGTAATGGTAAAATTATAATTTCATAAATTGTTATAACTCAGAAGTCAATCTAATTAGATGATACTAAAATAAAGGGCTTAAGCTAGAAAGATAATAATTCATTCATCTGAAGCCCCTAATTGGTGATTAGATGAAGACATGATCCTTTGATAAGAATATATTCCACTTAATTTAATGTTTTGATAATGCAAATTTACCCATGAAGTTGTTAAGGGTTGAGTAGTGAGCTAGGCTTGATATTTGAACTCGTTTAATAAGGTTTAGAAAAGAAAGATATGATTGATTAACACCTTTAAACACTACAAGCCCAATTTTAGTGGTTGGTACAAAATCTTTAATGATTTAAGCTTGCCTTATGAGCATCTACTCACATAACTCTTAAATGAAACATCAGCTGAGTAATTGAGTACCCTTCTCATGAGATAACCAGAATATCATGTTCACCAAGAATAGGGTTTATCAATTCATTGAAGCTAAATTTAAGAGTTTAATATGATTAATCGAACAACATAATAGGTTCAAATGAACTCAAAGCATTTCAAAAGGATTTAAAGGTTGTTAGGGATTGTTTCCCAAAGGCTTTTATGTTCTTTTGGATATTTTGAAGGGCAATTGGACTTAAAATACTTTTTTCTAGAAAATTATTCATTAAAACCTTTAGGGACTCATCAAGTCATGACCTTAGTTTTTGTAGCTATAAATTTGTCCGGTCCTCCTATTTTTGCAATTTATTTAAATTTCCTACAAAATTATATGCATATGTTGCAAGTTCTAACATTTCAGCGGGAGCAGCTAGAAGATGATAGGTACACTTTCACAGTTTTATTTACTTTCTGTCATTTCATTTACTTCAAACTACTACTGCTTCTACATACCATGCATGATTGGATGATAAAATAAAATCTTTTGAAAAATAAATTAAACCCTTTTAAACGTAACCATAAATCTTGTGAAATATACTTCATAACTTGTCCTTTTGAATTTATGTGAGTCCTTCGGATGAAGTAACCCATGGTTGCTAACGAAATCCTCCCCGATTTAAATGGGTTTAATAACACGTTTAGTAAATTCAAAAGAAAATAGCGGTACTAGAACAAAAGAACGTGGGATCCTAACCGGTGTCGCTCTGATCAACTTTAATCCCCCTCCCACCCTCCTCCCCACCAATTTTGAATTAAAATTGTCACTTAAACCTTTGAACGTTTAG
>NW_018247565.1:0-633 GCF_001263595.1 Phalaenopsis equestris
AGAACTAGAACTACTCACATATATTCAATGGCTGAATAAAATAATAAAAAAATGAAAAAAAATAGTGCATCAGGACTCCGTATATAGAGTTACGTGTGGAGTCTAATGAAATCAAGTCACGTGGAAGCGACAGAAAAAAAATCGCCCAAATAACACAGAGGAATATTCCCCCGTGTTATTCATGTGTTATTCTATGTTATTTAGGTGTCATTGTGTTCTGAGAATATTCCCGGAGTTATAATAACACAATAACACTTGAATAACACCTGAATAATACACAATAACACATAAATAACACGGGAAAAATATTCCCTTGTGTTACCGGATATTTTTTTTTTCTGTCACCGCAACGTGACGTGATTTTATTGGACTCCGCAAATAACTCTACGTGCGGAGTCTTGATGCAATAGTTTCTCAAAAAAAAAAAATGACATAAAAAATTGAGAGGTGATAATTACGTCTGCTTATAGCTCTCTTTAATTTAAAATTTTAAGACTATTAAAATATGATTATAAAATTTAAAAAACGATTAAAATTAAATTATTATTAAATATGTAAAATAAAAAGAAACTTTATCATATTTACATAAGAGAATTGAAAGAATGATGAGTCAGCACTGCTCATAGTGATCAA
>NW_018247566.1:0-1012 GCF_001263595.1 Phalaenopsis equestris
CAAATGAAAATGAAAATCAGCTAAGAAAATACACCATTAATTTTCATTTTGGCAATGCAAATTTAATTTTGAAGTAAATTTACTTTCGGAACTGACAAATTAGATTTTGAAGGAAATTTTCATTTTGAGAATGAAAATTAGACTTCACATTGAATGATGCAGTGAAAATTCTCACATCATATGAAATATTTCCTACTAAGAATATATTTCCAGGTATGTAGTTAATCGCGTATGGGGTTTGCAGAGATGATAATACTTAGATTAATGATAAACTTTCAACTTGGAAAAAAAATGTGAAATAAATAAAAAATGCAAGGTTTGGTGTAGCTACTGTGACATACAATATTAGATCCAAAAGTTTAAAAAAAATTGAAGATTGATTATCGATCTTCAACGACCCTGACAGCCTCAATGGGCTGTTAATATTTTGACCTCAAGTTCTATTAATTGAAATCAATGTGTTCTTCAGAGAACTATGTGTAGCTCATTTAAAACTTGACAACATACGTTAGTTGGAAACAAACATACCTGTAATGCTTTGCAAGATCAAAAGAATATTTATGTCTAGTTTCTTCGACTCAATGAAGCATCTGCCTGTACATTTACCCCACGAGTTATTTATTGGAGGTCCAGTATAGTGCCGCTGGATGTATCTGTTTGAGAGGTAATTACTTTGAGACTAGGTAGTTAATGACTTATTTATAAAGAAGATTGCCAATACGATTTTTTAATAAACTGAAGAAAACAGTGAAGAATAACACCTAGCCAGAAGGATTGATATGTGAAACATATTTACTGCAGGAGACGACGATATTTTGTTCCTACTATTTCGCAGAAAAAGAATTCTGACTGGTGAAATACCTTTTCGATGTGTAAGCTGTCATTATTACCGACAGGTAATCGGTTGGTTCTATGAGCCGACGAAAAAAGATACTCATTCCTACAAATTGTGGGTCCACTTCGTAAATAAAAATTATGCAAATTCACTATTCTTTAGTGTGCTATTGCTCTA
>NW_018247567.1:0-577 GCF_001263595.1 Phalaenopsis equestris
TAGATTATCAAATTTTGAAGTAATGAAATACGAAATACAAGATTTCAAAAAAAGTTCCATGTTATTTTTTTTGCTACAAATACGTGGCTCACCATTTAAAAATTACAATTTTTTATAATTAAAATTATTGAATTTATTATTATCTGTGCTTTATGTTTTTATATAATTTTGATCATTTTTTAATTTGTATTTACACGTAATATATCATTATTATGTTATTTATGTCATATTTAATTAATTTTTATGTTTATTACGTTATTCGGTTCAACTCCCGTTTCCACCCCTATCAAACCAATGAACTTCGAACATTTCCTTATTACGGTTTGATATCTGGTCAGATTTTTACTACTTTTGTCTTACACCACCCAATCTTTCATATTTACACGTATATTACTCAAATCTTTTTTATCAAAATAGTAATAATATTATTTTTTGAAAAGTGAAATAAATTTTTCCAAGTGTAGATTTAAACTACTAAAGCGTTATTATTATTAGGCCAAATTATGAAAAGGAGCTCATTTATTAGGAGAATATGAGGAAGGAGCTTCTCAAAAAAAAAAAAAAAAAAAAAAAAAAA
>NW_018247568.1:0-797 GCF_001263595.1 Phalaenopsis equestris
GTTATTGTAGACTAGAACTTTTACTGAAGTCATTACAAATTAACACATTTTCCCGTGGGATTGATACTAAGTATTTTTGAAAGAAAGTTTTATATTACTTGAACGATACGTACACTTGCGTGAAACCCATAGGGTGTAAATAATAAATCAAATTCTAAACTTTCTATCATATGCATTTTGCACGCTAGCCACATAAAGAAATTGAGTTAAGTTTTTAGCCAGAAAACTAAATAACTATGTAATTACGGGTCAGGTCACTAGGTCTAGTTTTGGTCCTGGTCAAAATGTGTAAGATTTGATCCTCCCCAAGTCCTTAAACACACACATTAAACACACAATCGCAATGCTAAAGATAAGTGAGGATAACACATCTTCCTTCTCATCACAGAGAATATGCTAACCCAAACACTATCTGATATAGGATACATAATATACACATCTAGCCATTTTAATATTTCCTTTTTAGCTACTTCTTTCACAATTGGGTTTAATCTCTTTTGAGGATCTACCAAGGGTTTATGATTATCTTCCTTCAGAAGCTTATTCATACATATGGCGGGACTAATCTCCTTTATATTTCCTAAGGTCCAGCCGAAAGCTTTCCTATAATACCTGAGGATATCCATTAATTTTTTTCTCTTACAAATGAGTCAAATCTAAGGATATGATAACTGTCAATGTAGATGACTTCCCCAAGTAAGCATACTTTAAGTATTTGGGAAACACCTTCATCTGAAGTTAAGGGAATTCCTCAATAGAAGTAATAAGAGGTTTACTATTTTCTGTTGTATCTAAAA
>NW_018247569.1:0-234 GCF_001263595.1 Phalaenopsis equestris
ATTCAGTTCCAAGTTCAAGACACCAAAGACCAAGGGTAAAAGGAGGATGCATCCTTCGCCGTTAGAAGTTCATGAGTGTGATTCTTCCAATCACTACAACAATCTCATTGCCTTAAGGAAATTGATCCTCCAGTGGGTGTTCTCGCAACTTGAAGGGTGGATTACAAAATTTGTTGGGGAGAAAAGATGACAAAATTTGCTATTCACTCATCATAGTCCCACGAACTCCTCACC
>NW_018247570.1:0-1484 GCF_001263595.1 Phalaenopsis equestris
AACTCTTGATTAATTTCAGCATTTTGATTATTTTATTTTGTTATTTCTTGAAATTTTTTATTTTTTCAGTAATTTTTAATTTTTTAATTTTTCTAATAGTTCTCTCTAATTCAGAATCAGAGTGCACTAGTTCTGGAGTGCACTGGTTCTGTAGAACCTAAGTTGCACATACATTACTATGAAATATATAAAATAAAAACACACAAACAAGAACTTTATATAAAAAACAACACTATAATATTCATATAATAAATCTAGAAGTTTAAATAAGGCTTTATAAAAATAGAAATTTGCTTTCTAAGAAATTCTTTAAAACTTTTGTATATTTGTTTTTGTCAATCCCCAGCAATGGTGCCAAAAACTTTATCCCAAAACTTCTTATATGTCAATGCGATGGATGTAATTATATTCTTGATTTTACCTTACTTATAATTCTTACTTTGCAATGACGCCAATAACTTGATCATTAGCATCAGCTATGCACAAACTTGACTTCAAAGCAAATAAGAATACAAGTATTATATTTAAATATGGGATACTACGCATGTATACGTATCTTTATCAAGTAATATAGGAATTTTTTAGTAGGCCCTAAATTTCAAACCTATAGGGATAACTACAATATGAAACTACAAATCACAAGAAATTAGTTAACAAATTCTACTTAGCAAAATATTCTTACTTAAACTCCGGATGCTATAATAGGAATGAAAGTTCAATTCTTTTTGTAATTTTTGATAATTAAAAATAAAGTAAACAACTAAAATAAAGTAAAAAACTAACTAAACTTAACTTAGATACTTGTAAATGAAGGCAATATAAATAAAATATATTTTTCCTTATAATAAATTAGTGACAAGTATAGGAATTTTGTTGTGGAAGTATTTCATTTGTGTTGTGCCAAATAGGAGCAATAACATTTTTTACCCTTACTAGAGATGTTATAAAGAACATTGACTAATTTAAAGTTTGAATAGTCTTGAAGACGACTAAGGTAAGAAAGATATTAACTCTCACTCTAGAGTTCTCTCTTCTCCTTCCACTTGGGGGCTAACATCTTGTATCAAAACCAAAAACTATAAATCAATTTGGGAGCTTTAGGCTGTCACTCTAAAGTCCTCTAATTCTACACCCTTGAAAAGCTTATTTCGCTATTTATTTGCAATAAACTCCATGAAATAGATTCTCATTCATGAAATCAATATGTGATTCTAACAATTTGTTGAATGAGACAACAATCTCAGATCTTAAATGTTCTCACAACATGTATTAATATCTTAATTGGCAAAATCAAGCAGCAAATGAAGTGCAAGGTTTAAAATCACCACAACTTTTTCCAATATTAAAGACTAATACTTCACACAACTTCCATCCAATACTTAATCACTTCATTTTAAGGAAAAATATAAAGAAAACTACTCAGAATTCAGGGAGAAAATACAATCACGGTAATCATGCAAACAAACAAGAAGTCTAAATTAAAA
>NW_018247571.1:0-1003 GCF_001263595.1 Phalaenopsis equestris
TTTAATAATACAAAATCTCAATAGCTGATCTTTCGTTTGGAACCCCTTCGCACCTTCGAACCCTTTTTTTTTTTCCTGCAAATGTGGCGCGTATTTTTTATCCGGATACCTGACGGACCTCAACGTGCGGTATAGGTTATTCCTGAGTTATTTCTGAGTTATTTTCAATAATTCTGAAATAACCCAGAAATAACTCAAAAATAAAGTCCCCGAAATAACCCAAAAATAAAGACTGTGGGTTATTTCTGGGTTATTTCGGGATTATTGAAAATAATCCCGAAATAACCTGAAAATAACTCAAGAATACCCTGCGCCTCACGTAGAGCTACGTCAGAAGTCCCCACAGAAATTTTTTTTGGCAAATGTGCCATGTTCGATTAGATTTTAAAAAGCATAGCATAAAAGTAATTATCTGATGCTTATTGTTAATCATACTCAAACAAATAATTCTAAAAGATTATGCATGTATGATTTGCATGGGTCATGAAAGGTACTATATTGTAATAATTCTGAATAATTATAGTGGAATATAAACATAGTTTACCCAAACATTATTTGAGCCATGAGCATCTTGGTACACGGATAGTCAATAAGCGCCCCACTGCCACCACGTTTATTTGACGTCTGTATAAACGGTTCATTACTCTTCGACTTTTCTCCACTAATTGACATGTCAGCTTTGCCGTCTTCGAAAAGGCTTAAAGAGAGGGAAAAAAATTGCGTCGCCCTAAGGTAACTAACTCATTTGTGGACTAATCACCATTTTACATAAAATTATCCTAATATTTATACAATCAATTGTATATTAAAGCTAGGAAACTAACATACCTCCGATCATTGATGTGTATGCGGTTCACTATCTTTTAAGACTGGTTCGTCGTTGAACTTCTATCCATTGGGAAATTTTTTCACTAACAAAGTAATAGGGTTTTTTTCTTTTGGATGAGGATTAAGTTTGATGTTGCGACGAGATCTATAGATATAGACTAGTTGCTATGGTATA
>NW_018247572.1:0-2078 GCF_001263595.1 Phalaenopsis equestris
GAGTAAACAAGACATAGGAAGTGTAATACTTGAGTTAGGTTGTAATTCAATAAAACTGATAAAAAACATCTTGATAAAATCCGACTTATTGATTATCACAAACAGAGCATATATCATAAGAAGAATAAAATATCTGGTAAGTTAAAATTTTAAAAATAAAGTTAAAAACTGACCGAAAGCTTCACTTTATTTCATGTTTATAAAGTTACAGAGAATTTCCTACAGGTTTCTATACAAATATCTAAAAAGAAAAAAATCTCTAATTTAACCAAAGCCAATCAAGTTAAGTTAACCGACAAAGCCAACTGAACCAATCATGCTGATCCGAAGGCCCAAGGAGAGTACTTCGTAGCAATGAAAATAGAGCACAAATGATGCGAAAATTGAGGGAGTTTAATTAATGAGTCATTGAATATGATCAATTTTTTTCATTAAATCTCTTAACTTTATTGCAATTTCACTTTCAAGAAATAATAGAATATGGGAGCTAAATATGTATAAAAAATATGACCACGTTGATCCCGATGAGATTTAAAGGTCTAGAGGAAACAAGAACGATAAAGGAAGGTCTGCCAGGAGAAGGACTACAGACTCACAAAGCCTACCAAATACATTTAGAAAAATCAAGGCTCACAAAGCCGACCAGATACATTCAGACAAACCAAAGCTTACACAGCCAATTGGAAACATCAGACCAGTAAAATACCAAGAATACTTTGTAACGTCTCATTAAAGCATGCAAGGTTAAAATATAATATCACTAGATCATATTCATTATCCTGAATAGGGAGATCATTTCATGTATAAAATGAAAAAAAAATGATAAAATAAAAAAGTTCACTAGAGAACTAGAAAGATCCCATTAGCCTCCAAAGGGTAAGTCACTGGGCACTCCTCCCTCAGTGAGCCTGAGTTGATGTCGGTCGATTGGTGGCGACCTGACGCAGTCAAAGTATCGATGTTGGTTCTTCCTCTAAAACTTAATGCTCTCTTTCTGAGTCAGCGCACATCGTATGGCTTCCAGTACTTGATCTTTCAACTCCATGATCTGCAGGTTCACATACTTTCTAGTGCACTCCATGTTGTCAGTTTCTTTCTTTTGAGTTTCTTCTCCATAAGCTGCTCCTCTTCTTACTTCTGGCATGATTCAGACTCACTGCATCTTTTAAGATGTTGAATCATGATTTTTTTGTGAATCACACCTTAACAGAATACATCGCAGGAAGGGAGAGAGGAGGAGAAACGAAGGGAGGAGTGCATAGCGACTATCCTCTTGGGGCTAATGAGATCTTCTCGGGTCTCGTATGAGCATTTCTATTTTATCAAAACTTTTTTTTTTCTTTTTGTACATGAAATTATCCTCTATTTATAGGGGATTGAGTATAATCTAGTGATATTAAATTTTTGAACTTGCTTTCATGAGTGCGCTACAAAATATTTTTGGTATTTTACAATTGCAATGTATCAAGTCGGCTTTGTAGGCCTTGGTTTGTCTACATATATCTGGTCAACTTTGCAGGCATTGGTTCGTTTGAATGTATCTGATTGGCTTTGTGAGTTTTGGTTGGTCTAAATGTATATAGTCTGTTTTGTGAGCCTCCCGATATTCTGTTGGCGTACCTTTCTTTATTATTCTCTTCTCTTATAGACCGTCGGATCTCCTCAATATCGACATTGCCATATTTATTATATCCAATTTAAATGATCATTTCTTCTACCTAGTTTCTAATTTTCCTAATATTGGCTCAAACATAACCTCAAAGGTCCTCTTGAACCATCTGTGATCAATACCTCTAGTGTAAGAGCAATCTAAAGCATGACTTGCATCATCCCTCTTATTACACTTTCTCTAACTCTACAAGAAAATATTAAGGGACCATAACATATATAACATAACAAAAACTAGAGATATGTCATTCAAAAAGAAGAAAAAAACAAGCAAAATAACTATCAAAAAGATGAATAAATAAACATAACATGAAACAAATCAAAACAATGAAGATGAAATTAAAACACTACTACACATACTTAACAACTCATCGACCACTTAAAAAACATAAACATGAAATAATGATTCA
>NW_018247573.1:0-1844 GCF_001263595.1 Phalaenopsis equestris
TCTGATTAAACTTAGAATTAAGCCCGTTTGGGACAGCTTATTTGGTAAGGCGATATTTTGAAAACTCACATAACTTTTTGGGTAAACTGTGTTTTGGCAGTTTATGTGTTTTCTAACAACTTTTTCACGGTCTGAAAACAACATTTTCGCACCACACATATCTAGGTGTTGTGGCTAGATTTTCTAAAAAAATAAAAACACACCTAGCTTACCACACCTAGCTTACCAGCAAATTATTTTTAATCAAATAATTAATAAATTATTCAATAAGCCACAGCTGCCCCAAACAAACTCTAAAAAGTACCTATGTAAATAATTAGAGAGCTTCAGATATTAATGAAGGAGACAGTTGGTCGAATAAAAAGAGAAGACTAGCGGACCACGTTTAACATTTTAATATCTAAATTATTTATTAGCTTGTGCATGAAAAATATATTTTTCATTTTATATAAAAAAATAATAATAATTTTGATATTTTATAGATATTATTTTCGATTCTATCAATTATTCCATAAATCTGTCATTGAAAGGAAATTTACGTCATAAATAAAATATATGTATGTGGCGGTCTGTGTGGCCAGGATTTGAAATCTTAGCTGGTATTGGGAGCTACACGGCAGCTACACTGCAATTAATGAGTAACGTAGTGGGATTTTGCGAGTTTAAAGGATGGTGTGGAGTCTGTGGACGGGTTTTAATGCTTGGTCGGGTCACCAATGAAAGATTTATGTAAATACCATTGAACATCTGCGTAATTACACATCCAACCTATAAACTTTAATATATATAAAAAGTTATATTCTACTTTTTTTTAAATTAAAGTAATAGTATTTTTATGTGTTATGTGTCTAATTATATAAAAATTTTTTTTTGAGTGTTATTAGTATAAAAAATTAAAGTTTAGGCATTCAATATGAAATTCATAAAAATTAGGTGTTAACACGCTTTACACGCTTTAAATGTGGGAAAAAATTTGCGTACGTAAGAGCTGCGTATGTCAGTAACCTACAAATAGGTTACATGGAGAGTATTTAGAGATTATAACGGTGTTATACCCCAAGTAACCCCCTGTAACCTATCTATACTTTTTAGTAAGTTTCGCGCTTCTGTTTTCATATATTTGTAGGTTACATAGAGTATAACGCGGATATAACCCCCCAATACCCTCCTTGTAACATATTTTTAGGTTAGTGACCTAGACAGTTCTGCATAGATCTTACGTACTCAAACTTTTTTTTATATAAAATACACAATTATGCACTTTATATGTGGAGAGAGAAATTTGGCTTTATTGTGCTCGTAGTACAAATACTTAAATTGCGGTGACCATTTGAGCACTATTTTATTTCATTTATTAGAAAATTTTGTTTTTTACTTAATTTCAAATGAATTTTTTTATGGAATATAACTTTGTACTTTCGGTCTATTTATGGATTTTAAAGGTCCGTTTAGTGCAGTCACAATTTTTTTTTTAAGTGGTCATAAAGATTGTAAGGAAAGTAGTTTCTTTTTTATATTATTTTCCTTACTAAAAATATTTTATTAAAAGTCGTGCATTATTTTCTTATAGCCTTCGAGAATGGTGGTGAGGAGGTTGTGATGGACAAGTTTAATGAAGTGTGATGTGTGTTAGAAGGTAAAAGGCAGTAGAGTGATTTTTAACGCCATAGTGTTGTTCGAATATTCATCACATATTTGGGCAAAGGAGAAGTAAACAAGAAAAGAATACTCGACGTTTCATGTGAAACCCCTAGAAAGGGGAAAAATATAAGATCTAACCGAGTTGAAATAATTCATTATATAGTTATGAGTATATATATCCACTATTTTAATGAATTAGATAA
>NW_018247574.1:0-4138 GCF_001263595.1 Phalaenopsis equestris
TCCCTCTTCTCCCTCTACCTAGGGGCTAACATCTCATATAAAACCTAAAATTATAAATCAAATTGGGGCCTTTACCCTGTCACTCTAAAGTCCTCTAATTCTACACCCTTGAAAAATTTATTTCCCTATTTATTTGCACTCAACCCATGAACTACATTCTCATTCATGAAATTAAAATGTGATTTTAACCATTTTTTGATTGAGACAATACCATCTTGGATCATACTTGTTCTCATAAAAAGTATTAACATCTTAATTGGCCAAATCAAGAAGTAAATGAAATATAAGGTCTCAAATCATCACAACTTCTTCCAACATTGAAGTCTATTACTTCATACAACATTCTTTAAACACTTAATCACTTCATTTTAAGGAAAAAGATAGAAAAAATTACTCAGAATCTATGCAGAAAACACAACCACACAAGAGTTTAAATGTAGAAATGTTGCACACAAACAAGAAATCTAAATTAAAACCAAGTGTAGTTATAAAGATAAACACTATCTCAAATCCTCTCCACCAAATGTCTTGAAGTTCCTTTGAATTCTCTTCCTTCACTCACAATACAAACTAACACTCAAAATAAAAAGAAAGTGACCGGAGACAGTGACTGCGATTACATGGATGGATGATGGTTGTCAAATCTGATGGGTGGTTGGCCTCTTGGCTTGATGATCCAAGTCTTCTTTAATAAAAACCCAAAATTTGTCTTTGTGTCTCTTCTTGGTGCCCCTTCAAAATGTGTCACCATTCAATGAATCTTCTAGAACTTCTCAAAAGTCAATTGAATGAATTTTTGTGTCGATGGGATATTTCCTATGTTTTTATCAAGGGTTGCTTCAAACAACTCCTCGAAAGCCAATTGAATGAATTTTTGTGTCCATGGGATATTTCCAACATTTTTACCAAGTATTGCTTCAAATGCTTCTTCAAAAAGTTATCTAAATTCAATGAATCATCAAATAACTACTTATGCTTGCACTTAAGCGTGGGGTACTTGGCGCTTATGCGTCATTCCTGGGCGCTTAGGCGACCTAGTTCATTTTTGCACATTTCTTTATTTTTGCTCGGAGCTTAGGCGTCAGTCCTGGGCGCTTAGGTGCCTCAGTTCATTTTTGCTCCAAATTTGATAATTTTTAAAATTTGACCCTTTTTTACTCCTTTTAGCATTTTGCATCCATTTGACTGTACCTGAAAGAAAAACACACAAACACGTGAAAGAAAAACACACAAATACATTTCATTAAAGCGTAATATCTCAAAAATAGGCATAAACATGTGTATAAAAACACTATATATTTTCGGTGTATCGGCTAGCTTAGAATGTGTACTTATGATCTTAAGTATATGGGTGGGTTGGATGGATTTAAAATGGTGTTTAGGGTTAGGGAATAAGACTAGGTCTTAATATTCTCTTGCTTGTCCAAGAGCTATGAAGAGGGGTTTGGAATGGATATGTGGTTTTAGTTGTTGGTTTTTTGATATTATAAGAAGCTTAAGATGTGGATGTTGTGTGATGAATATTTTAAGAGCACGTGTTTTTTCAGAGGAAAATCAAAGATAAATACTTAATCTCACCAAAGAAAGGGCAACACTTGAAGCCATCAAGCACCAAGCAACAAGAGAGAAAACCTCACTCAAATATTTCATTCAACAATTGATCCAAATTATTACATAGTAGTCCTATTTATAAGGATTACAATGATAAAAAGTCAATAAAAAGTGGAGTAACTTTTCAAGGGTGATAGGTGGCCTTTAATGAAGGAAGTTGCTAACGACATTCCTAATTTATTATTTTTTTATAAACAATCATAATAGCGTCCAAATTTAATCATTCAAACATTCTATAAACTAAAATTGAAATATAATAAATAAAATATAAATTCTAATATTTTTTCTTGATTTGGCTCTTGTAATGTGCCTTGAATGGGCTATTAATTGGGCACTTATTGGGGATTCTGCTTGGGCTCTTTTATGTGGACCTTTGGCTTCATTTTTTATGATGTGCTACATCAACCATACTTGATCCAAAGCTCTCCAAGAAGTCCTTTAACATTTTATGACCCCTTCTTTCATTATTTTTTATCAGTAATAAACCTTTTAGGCTAGATTACATATTAATCCAAAATCAAAACCCATATCTCTATTCCCAAATTCGATCTATACCTCCCTAACGCCAGGCTAAATGGAACCATAAGATTAGTAAATCTATACCTCCCTAACATTTTAGGATTCATCTTAGAGAGCTTTAGACTCATTTGGGCCTGTCTCATGAGCCAAATACCTTCAATTAATTGAGAGAGTAAGTGGCACCATCATGCATACTTGTCCAAATTCAAACTTACTCCACAGTTTTTTTATTTTTTAACGAATGTAATGAAATTATATGTCATCCAAGTATTTTAGTCCATGATCAACCTTACTTGACCAAATGAGTTATTTTACTCAAATTGACCCTTATTAAACAAAACTAAACCAATTAAATGTAATTAAATTTAAAAGTATTTAAAAGTTTTTAATTCATTTTGGTGTTTGGTTAACTCAATTTGACCAAATGGCAAAAGGTGACCTATTAAAAGTCATATGAACCAAAAAAAGCTCTCTATTAAATAATGGGTTCTAAGATGGGCCCAATGTACTCTAATGCCCATAAAAAATTATACTTGAGCTTCATAAATCCAAGCCAAGTTAAACAAGCCTTTATAACTGACATTCCCTTTGAAGGTGCATTTTTCTTCAATGTTTTTGCACTTAATTTTTTATGATATTGCACTTTAATGGAAAGTAATTTTATGTTTTTGGGTGCAGGCATACCAGGAAAAGAAACCATATCAAATTACAGTGAAAACAAATCAAAAAGAAGCAAATTGGGCTAAGGAAAATATTTTTGATCTAATGCCTAAACACCAATTTACATAGAAACTGGTGCCTAAGCACTGCATCCTGATGCCTAGGCACCAGTTAGTTTTGCAATTGATGTTTTTTTAGGTCTAAAGATGTGATGTGGAAGTTTAAGTGGAATGCTAAAATAGTTAGGAGAGAATGGTGGATAAAGTACCAAAACTAGTATGGATTAGGCTAGAATGTGCTAATTTGATATATCTCTTCGAAAAAGTAGCTTAATAATAGGTAATTTTTGTAGAAATTATTATTAATGGCTAGCTTAGAATGTGTACTTATGATATTGAGTATATGGGTGGGTATTAATGGGTTTAAAATGGTGTTTAAGGTTAAGGAAAAAGACGAGGTCTTAATATGCTCTTGGTTGGTCACGAGCTATAAAGAGGGGTTTGAAATGGCTATGTGGCTTTGGTTGTTGGTTTTTTGATATTATAAGAAGCTTAAGATGTGGATGGTTTGTGATGAAAATTTTTAGAGTACGTGTTATTTAGGATGAAAATCAAAGATAAATACTTAATCTCACTAAAGAAAAGGCAACACATGAAACCACCAAGCATCAAGCAATAAGTGAGAAAACATCACTCAAATATTTCATTCAACAATTGATCCAAATTATAACAATTTAGTCCTATTTATGGGGATTATAATGATAAAAAGTCTACAAAAAGAGGAGTAAATTTTGAAGGGTGATAGATGGTCATTAATGAAAGAAGTTGCTAACCACCTTCCTAATTTATTATTTTTTATGATCAGTTTTAAAAGCATCCAAATTTAATAATTCAAACATTCTAGAAACTAAAATTTAAATATAAATAATAAAATATAAATTCAAATATTTCTTCTTCATATGGATCTTGTAATGTGCCATGAATGGGCTATTAATTGAGCACTTTCTTGGAATTTTGCTTGGGCTCTATAAGTTGACCTCTGGCTTCATTTTGATAATGTGATACAACAACCGTACTTGATCCAAAGCTTGCTGATCCCAAAACTGTTTATATGCAACAGTATAACAATAATTCTGATTATATTTTTTACTTATATTTCCTTATTTCACAACAAAACCAAAAACTTGATCTTAAAGAAAAATAAGAAGAAAAATATCTTAAAGAAAAATAAGAATTTAACTTTTAATTTATATATATTTAGATACTACGCAAGTATATGTCTCATTATCAAGTAATATAGGACTTTTTGAATAGGACCTGAATATTGAACCCACAGGAAAGATATGCAA
>NW_018247575.1:0-238 GCF_001263595.1 Phalaenopsis equestris
TTGTAAATATATATGTAGAAAAGAATGGATGTAATTTGTGATATTAAGAATTTTCACTAATTTTTAATATTGATAAAAAAAAAGTATCTCGTCATAGACTTTTCAAACCATATAATTAACCCCAGAACTATTCGAAGTTCACAAAAATTTTCATATGTACGCGGCAATCTAACAGCGACAAGCGTTGTCATGTTGCATAGTAAGCCTTCAGGTATCGTCCATTTATTGGAAGCATAGG
>NW_018247576.1:0-823 GCF_001263595.1 Phalaenopsis equestris
CCTTTTAATGATTTGATCACCCATATTCACAACCCCGCAACTAGAACTACTACTACTCACACGAAGACCGTTAGACTCCAATGTAGTCGTGATGCAAATCCGGAGGAAATTATGGAGGAGGATCTTGAAGCAGCAAATCCAGAGGAAATTATGGAAGATTTCAAAGCGGAGGCAAATCAGGAAGGACGATAAATTAAAATTCAAAATTCAAAATTAACAAAATGAGTTTTTAAAAGTTCCAGAGAAAATTATAGAGGAGGATTTCGAAGTAGAGGCAAATCAAGAAGGACGAAAAATCCAAATTCAAAATCAGCAAAAGGCGCTTTTGGAAGTTACGTTTTTAGAAGCTTAATTAAAGGTTCACATTTAGAAGTTTAATTAAAGCTAATTATTTAGATTCGGTTATGTTTTTCTTCCATTTATGTTATGCATTTATTTGCTTTCAAAATGAAATTTTTATAGTTTATTACGTTCTCAGTTGGGAGGGAAGGATTGTAATAAGATTTTATTATTTAAAGGAGTAAGAAGAAAGAAGAAGGAGAATGGTCATTGTTGCTAATTCATAATTTTTGAATTTTGTTGGTGAGTTTCCAATATTGCAGAGTGATTCTGTCTGCATTAGTCCCTCTCTTGAGCTCAATGAGATATTAATCCTAAAAGTTTGGCTTCAATTTAGTATTAGAGTGGTTTTTACCACTTCAAGTCAAATATTTCATGTCGGTCAATCTGTAGTGGTAACTCTTATAATATGTCAAATAACCAAAACCAAAGCACTGATCTAGCTCAGTTACAAACACAGATCACGCAACTGACATCGGTTCTA
>NW_018247577.1:0-514 GCF_001263595.1 Phalaenopsis equestris
TATCTAACGAATGGAACACCTGATTAATCGCCTGATGCGATTAAACATTGTTGGGCTTCGGTTTTTATTTGGTGCAACATTAACATATTTTCTCATTTGAGTTTATTTCATGTTTGTAAGTGTATTTTACTGTTAATTTAGTGTTGAAATTTGAGGCTACCGTGTTCTTAATGATGCCATGTATTTGCTGCTTCTGAAGATTTTTTAGAGCTTGCCAAAAGTTCTCTTCTAGCAGGTCCTGAAGATGGTTGCTTAGATGGGACTTTTGAAGCTGGATATACTTGTTTCAACCTAAGCTCGAAGTTTCAAGTTTTGTAAAATGGTTGCAAGGTGGTATATTTCGAGCAAAAAAAATAGTGTTTGTGTTCTGCTGATTTATATTTTGATCAAATAAATTGTGTTCTTTTTCACCCTTTTTGCTTAACTAGCATTGCAAACAAATTGTTTTTAACAACACTAGTCACTCAATCTTATTATGATAAGGGTTGAGGCTAGTTTTAAATGTTATTATTTA
>NW_018247578.1:0-2150 GCF_001263595.1 Phalaenopsis equestris
TGTAATAAACTTATGCATAAAAAAGTACTCATTTTAAAAATACAGTGATGACAATGTTTTGACGTGTTGTTAATGATTTGAGTGTTATGTATGTAAATATCAATGTTTGTGTTAGATAGGTAAACACAAAAGAAAAATTAGCATGAGGAATCCCAAAAATTTTATGTGGAAAATCTTATTAGAGAAAGAATTATGAGGCCTGACACAGTCAAAATAATCAAATATATAATTGTAAGTACATATGTTTACTCTTTTCCTTGATTAAAGAAGATAAAATTATAAAATTGATAATCATATTTGTAAAATAGTAATGTAGTTCTAATAATGATAAATGGGCAACGACGAATGTAGTTCTTGACTATAATAGTGATGGTTGGTCACAAAGGCTTAACTGATGGTTGTAAAAGTAGCAATTGGTCATGGAGGCCTCTGTTGAAAGTTGTTATAGTAGTAGTTGGTCACAAAGGCCGTAATTGATTGTTATAAATGTAATAGTTGGTCATAAAGAATATAGTCAGTGGTGTTGCAATATTGATAGTTGGCCAAGTTGTACTAATAGTAGTTGGCCATAAAGCTCATAGTTGGTTACAACAAAGATAGTAGTTGTGTAACAGCTTAAACTCTCACCCACCAAGGCATTGTTTGCTTTATCTAAATAGCCTCACAATTTTTTCTCATTAGTGTAACTTTCTAGGAGATCACACACCCTAGGAGTGTTCTAAGATAAGCACGCTTAACTTTGGAGTTTCAAATGAAATTTCATCGTTACACCAGAAGGTGGCTCAGTGTTTGAGAGTTCAGCTTCAATCTACATAAAGGGTTTCACAATCTCCCCCACTTAAAAATTGGATGTCTGACCAAGAATCATCCACCAGACATATGAGATTTTAAAAGTGTCCCCTTTAGATTCATGAGGTGCCTCCTAACATATAACTCTTCGTCCCATCAAAGACTCAAGAGACGGCTCTCATGTTGTAGCATTTTGTTTGCATGACACTTTGTTTTGTATGGGAGGGGCATTTTGGCTTTTTTAATGCATAACTTATCTAACCATTTGATCAAGCGTTCCATGTTGATCCCCATCAATCATACATAATTTTTTTAATGATTTGAGTAATTTAATAACCTCAAAATTTAGCAATTATGGGCTTATCTCAAATTTGAAGTTTTTGTTACCATTCAATTAAGGATCTGAATACTCAAAATGTGCTCTTATCGCTTGGTATGGGCCTGGCTGGACTCTGATTGAGCCAATTTTAATTTTGTTAGCTTCTCCTTATCAAGACAATCAATTTGAATACAAACCTGATGAAATCAGACTCCAGTGATCTTGAATTTGAATTCAAAAGATTCTCTATAAAAATACATCGAGATTCATGCTCTAAAAAATTTAATTGATGACACATCACTATGCATATCATTTTTCGTATGTATAGGAACGGTGTATTTTAATTTTTAGAAGTTAAGAGATTAATATTTGATGTGATATGAAATTTTTGGATCATATAAATGCAAAAAAAAAACTTTTGGGGTTAGATATGTAAATACATAAGAATTTCAATTTGGTGTTAAATATGTAAATGCCTTTTTTTTTTTAAAGCTAAATAACAGAGCTTGCATGGACTCAAAGCTTTGATTTTTATTTTATTTTATTTTATTTTTTGCTTTGCTATTTCTAAAATTATTCGGTCCTCGGATGGGTGCTGTTGAGCTTTTCATTTGAACAAAATAACCTTTTTTTTTTTAATATTTACATAAAAAAAATGTACATGTGATAAATATGAAAAAAGATGCTATTTTTTATGTGATATTTTACATAAAAAAAAATGTACAAGTGTGGATCTCGGAAGGATCCAAGTGCTCACAAGAGAGGAAGCACGATAAAAGAGAGCCTGCTGATAGAAGACCAATAAACACATTATTCAATCAAATGCAATCATCTAAGCCAAGACTGATCAAACCATGATTAGGAAAAAAAAAACGATTCAAATTCGAACCAATCAAACTAAAACAAGACAGATACGCATCTGAGCTAACCATTACCAGAAAACCGAGCGAAGTTATTGACCCACCTTTCAGTATATCTGACTCGAGGAAAAAATTCAGTTCCTCGCCATTAGGGCTGTCAAAAAAGCTCGTTGTTTGCGAAC
>NW_018247579.1:0-789 GCF_001263595.1 Phalaenopsis equestris
TTTGGGCAATTTGTGGATGTTCAACATTCATATGATACTTTAAGTGTTATTAATAGACCCAACAACCCTTATTCAAACTACTACAACCCAGGTTGGAAGAATCATCCAAATTTTAATTGGAATAACAATTCTGCTACAAATCAACAATGGGCGAACAACCCAGTGAACCCATTAGAAAATTCATCTAACCAAGGAAAAGTTGATTATAGACCTTCTTAACCTCAAGGATTTAGCAGTAACACTCAAATTAAGGAAAAGAAGTTGTCTACGGAAGAGTTGATATTAAACATGGGTAAACAATTACAGAATCAAGGAAATCAATTACAAATTCAAGGAAATCAATTACAAAATTAAGGAACTGTTATTATGTATATTGAAAACTAATTAGGGCATATAGCTACTGCGCTTAGTAACCGAACATTAGCAAATTTTCCTAGTACTGTGGAACCAAATCCTAAAGATCAAGGAAAAGAGCAAATCAAAGCGATATAATTACAAAGTGGAAAAGAATTGGAAACAAGAGTACAAAAAGAAACGGAAACTGAAAAAGAGAAAGTGGATACTGACAAAGAAAAGGATCATGAGTACCCAGATTTAGAATATCCACTTACACCAATGAAAATTACTATGGAGAAACCCTCACCACTGTTTCCTCAAAGATTGAAGCATTACAAATAAAATAAACAATTTTCCAAATTTTTAGAAATTCTTAAGAAGTTAATGGTAAATATTCTCTTTGTAGAAGCTTTTGTAGAAGCTTTAGATTATGTGAAATTTATGAAAGATATT
>NW_018247579.1:831-1114 GCF_001263595.1 Phalaenopsis equestris
ACTGTTGCACTTAGCGAAGAGTGTAGTGCAATTATTCAGAAAAAGCTTCCTGAAAATTTAAAAGATCCTGGCAGTTTCACTATACCGTGTGCTATCGGTGAAAAATTTTATGGAAGAGCTTTATGTGATTTGGGAGCCAGCATTAATCTTATGCCTCTATCAATTTTCAAAAGATTATGAATAGGACAAGTCTCACCTACTTCTGTAACTCTTTAGTTAGCAGATCGTTCAGTTACATATCCTAAGAGAGTTATAGAAGATGTGTTAGTAAAAGTTGATAAAT
>NW_018247579.1:1125-2415 GCF_001263595.1 Phalaenopsis equestris
ATAAAGAAATACCTATCATTTTAGGGAGACCATTTTTAGCTACTGGAAAAGCTATGATAGATGTTCAAAAAGGAGAATTAACGATGAGAGTTAACGATCAAGAAGCGACTTTTAACATTGCAAAATCTATGAAATACCCTGCTATTGAAAGAGATAATGAATGTTTTCGCATGTAAATTAGTGAACATCTATTGAATGAACATTTTAAAGAATATTTTGAAGAGAACAAACAATTTGAAGATAGTGATGAAATTATTTTGGACGAATTAGAAAATGAAGAATTAGATTATGTTCAGGAAAGATTTGAGATGTTGATATTACAGAAAATGCTGATAAGAATCAATTTTTGTCAATTATAAAACCACCTAAACTTGAGTTGAAAATATTGCCTAGCCACTTGAAATATGTGTTTTTGGGAGACTCATCTACATTACCTGTTATTATATCTTCAGAATTAAATTATTTGCAAGAGAAAAGGGTGTTAGATACATTGAAAAGATATAAGAAAGCTTTTGGTTGGACCTTACCTTATATTAAGGAAATTAGTCCTTCGATCTGTATGTACAGAATTATATTAGATGAACAATATAAACCAAGAGTTGATCCACAAAGGAGATTAAACTCAATAATGAAAGAATTAGTTAACAAGGAAATTCTGAAATGGTTAAGCACTGAAATTATATATCTTATTTCAGATAGTGCTTGGGTAAGTCCAATTCATTGTGTTCCTAAGAAAGGAGGAGTGACTGTTGAAACAAAATAAAATAATAAATTAATACCTATCAGACAAGTTACTGGTGGTGTATTTGCATTGATTATAGAAAATTAAACACTGCCACCATAAAAGATCACTTCCCTTTACCCTTTTTAAACCAAATAGTAGATAGATTTGTTGGGCACAAATATTTTTGTTTTTTAGATGGATATACTGGTTACCATCAAATTTTTATTTCTCTTGAAGATGAAGAAAAGACAACATTTACTAGTCCTTTTGGAACTTTTTATTTTTGAAGAATGACTTTTGGATTTTTGGATTATGTAATGCACCTGCAACATTCCAGAGAGGTATAATGTCTATATTTAGTAAGTTAATTGGTGATGGATTGGAAGTATTTATGGATGATTTCTTTGTATTTGGAACATCATTTGATGCATGCATACCTTATCTTGAAAAATTTTTAGAGTTATGCGAAAGAACTAATTTGGTTCTAAATTGGGAGAAATGTCAATTTATGGTTGGAGGAGGAATTGTATTAGGGGATAAAATTTCAGAAGATGGTATGGAAGCAG
>NW_018247579.1:2473-3244 GCF_001263595.1 Phalaenopsis equestris
GAGTTTTCTTGGACATGTTGGTTTTTACAGGCGTTTTATTAAAGATTTTTCAAAAATTACTAACCCTCTATGCCAACTTTAAAAAAGGACAATAATTTTGAATTTACTGAAAGTTGTTTTCGACAATAATATTTTCTAAGCTCACATGACAGCTTCTATGCAGCTCTCTTCTTCCCTTTCTCTACATCCGGGTAAGAAATCTTATTTGTTCTCTTCATTATCAAAAAACCCTTCAACGATTTTGTTAGATTATTATTTTATAAAAAAAGTAAAAATCGCTTCGATCAAAATACTTAAATTAAATATATTGTTACTCAAAAAGAGTTACTGGCCATTGTGTATGCTTTATATAAATTTATATCTTATTTAATCTTATTTAATTTGAGTTAAATGCGTTGTGCACACTGATCACTCTGTTATTAAATATCTGATGCAAAAAAAATGATGTCAAATCAAGGTTAATTAGATGGATACTTTTGATGCAAGAATTTGATCTTGTGGTTATTGATAGAAAGGGAACTGATAATCAAATTGCTGATCATTTGTCAAGATTAGAAAACCATGAATTATCTGACACGGACAATCAAATTACAGAGAGTTTCCTTGATGAATAACTTTATAATATTAATGAGTGGAAAATACCATGGTATGCTGATATTGTTAACTATATTGTAAGTGATATTTTACCACCTATGTTGACACTGCAACAACAAAGAAAATTCATTCATGACGCGAAAGCATATTTTTGGGATAAGCCTTATTTATATAAAT
>NW_018247579.1:3809-8924 GCF_001263595.1 Phalaenopsis equestris
CACTTACCAGTAGAATTGGAGCATAAAGCATATTAGGAGATTAAGGAATTCAATTATAATTTGAAAGATGCTGGTAAGAAGAGATTGTTACAATTAAATGAATTGGAAGAATTAAGAAATGAATCTTATGATAACGACAGATTTTATAAGGAGAAACTAAAGTTATGGCATGATCAGAAGATTAACCAGAAGAACTTTGAACCAGGATAAGAAGTTTTGCTTTACAACACTAGGCTAAAGTTATTCCCTAGAAAATTGAAGTCTCGTTGGTTAGGACCCTTTACTGTGACTCAAGTTTATACTTGCGGAGTAGTTGAAATTGAAGATCAGAAGACTGGAAATAGATTTAAAGTAAATGAACATAGATTAAAACTGTATTTTGAGGGTAAAAGACCAAATTTTAAAGAGGTTTTAATGATCAGTCAACCTGAATAAACATAAATAGGTCAAGATGACGACGTTAAACCAAGCGCTTTATGGGAGGCAACCCATAATTATTTTTATGTTTATTGTGATTATAGTAATGTAGTAGTATTGAGCTCTACTACTCTTATTTATTCTTGAATCATCATAAAAATTGGATCCATAAAGAAAAATTGGAACGCATTCAGACCAGAGCAAAAATGTGCAATTTTTGCCTTAGGCGCTGACGATAGGTTTTTCATAAGAGTCCAGGCAATTAATTACAGAAGGCTCGCTGACGGCACCCTCGACGATGCTGACATTGAGACCGGCGAGATGGCAGTTTCTGGAGTTTGAATGGTGATTTTTGGCAGTTTTGGGGCGGGAGTTACTCATTTTAAACTCCTAAATTCGTTCCTAAGTTCATATTTGCCCAAAAAAAACAAAGTGAAACTCCACCAATTTCACTCCTATGGCGTCCAATTCCCCTGATAATCCTATAATGTGAGTGTTCAACCGGAGAAAGTTCATTAATGCGGAAGCGCAGTGAATCTTCAACAAGGTACTGACAAAGAAAAGATTAATCAAGGAACGAGGATTTGTAAATCGCGGATTGAATAATCCCTCTACAACAATTGAAGAGATGATAGTGCGGCGAAGATGGAAAGTGTTGTGTTATACTACCGCCGCTGTGGTTGTTCCTGTGGTAAAGGAATTTTATGAAAACTTGCATGGAATCAACTAGGAAATATTCCAACTTCATACCAATAAGAAACCAGATGAATGAGATTTACCAATATTTAACAGACGAAACTGAAGACTGGAAAATGAAAAATGAGAGAAAATGAAGTTTTTCTGCAACACTCTTAAATCCCGTTTTGAAACACTGGCACTTCTTCATTTCTACGAAATTGTTACCGACAATGAAGATCGCTAAAGTTTCTAAAGAAAGTGCTATTTTGAATTAGTGCATCCAAAGGGGGCTGTCGATTGATATTGGATCAATAATTGTGAAGTCGGTTTTGGGCCTGATCGTTCATGGATCAACTTATGGGCTTAGACACCCTTCCATAATTTTCTTACTTTGCAGTCAGTATCCTATGAAAATTAAAAATTGGGAAAAGGTACTTTTACCGTGGAAGCCTTTGGACCCAGCTGAGAGATTCCCAGCTTCTGAAGATGAAAATGACATGACTATTATGATAGATCAATCATCTCAGAATTCACTGTCGATCCAACCTTTAGTTTTGGACAAGACTTTGGTGATCCTGCGCACAATCAAGAAATTGGAGAAGGAGGTACAAAATGTCATGAATGTAATTAATAATATCTCTGATTTCCTTGATCATCTAGACTAGAGGATTAAAGAATATTTTTCTCACTCTGGACATATAGAAGATAGTTTGATACGGCTAATGAAGAGGATGAAATTGATAGAAGAGGGCTCTACTAAAGAATTTCCATACCGACCCATTTATAACCTCTTCGTACACGTGCAATCAATGGGTAATCTCAGAGGAGAATCTAATATTGAATCTAAAGAGTAATAGATTTATATTGTTACATGTTTGTCTATGTATGTAATTTGATTTGAACTATGCATTTGCTTTGCTTTAGAATTATGCTTTTAGATCTCTGTATAGTTGAGGCTAAGCATAGGATGTTTTGTTTTCAGCATTTTGAGTGTTGTGGCTTGGATTGTGACGTTGAATTAATGTATTGAGGTTGAGAAAATACCAAACTTAGGTGTTTTATGTAACGTAAATTATAAATCTTGGAATTTATATATAATTGTGATATTTTGTGTTGTGAAAGTTTATTTGTGATAAATACATCATTTAATCACTTAAAATTATGTCTATAATGATTGAACGGATGTCGTTGAGGCTTGAAATTGATCAATGGAACAAAATTCAAAAAATTTGAGAATTGAACCAAATCAATAGAGCCCGCCGACGGTGCCCTCGACGCCGCCAACGACGGACTTTTCCCGAGACTTAGGATTTAATTTCAATAGAGCACGCCGACGGCACCGAATACCCCGCCAACGGCACCGAATACCCCGCCAACGGCAAGATCCCAAAAAAACACCTTTAACCGCGGTTTTGACCAGTCAACTGCCACTATTCATCCCCTTCCTCTAAAAAATGCAATTTTTGACCTAGGGCTGGAGAGATCTTGGATTGGGAGGCGATTTCAAGGCATTTAAACACCGGATTTGATCATCTCTAGGTAAGAGCTTCACTCCAAGTTAAAAATATTTGATTTTCACCATGAATTTCTTCCACATTGAGGAGATCCAAAAATTTTGAGAATGTGAAGAAAATATTGAGAAGAAATTCATAGAACTAAGTGTTGAACTCTTAAAATTACTTTTGGAAGCCATTATTTGCATATTTGAAGTATATTTTAGAATTTTTCTATAATTGTGATTATATTGAAATGGCTCCACGACAAAAGAGATGACTTGAGTTTGATGAGTCTCGCTTCGTCAATGTGAAGGCTTGATCAAGATTTACTTCAGTGTTTGAAGGAAAGAAGTGTATACAAGATCGAGTTTTTGAGAGTCCAGGAGGAGATATTGAACAAGTTATTACCGAGCGGAGGTGGGAAAATTTTTGTTACACCACTAATAAAGCTGCTGCTAATATTGTGAAAGAATTCTATGCCAACGTATTCTATTCTAAAGACGGAATCATTCAAGTGCAAGGATTTCCTGTTGAATTTAATGTCACCCGCATTAACAACTTTTACGAAGTCCCAGACTCTTATAACTGCCATTATCAATCTGTCAGTATGATGGAAGGCCCCCTAAATGATGTGATTAGCTTTCTCACTGATGGGAAAGGAACATGGAAGATAAAGCAACGAGAACGGGTAAATTTTTCTACTTTCATGTTAAATGTCACCTCTAAAGCGTGACACTATTTTATTTCCTCTACTGTGTTACCAACTTATCACCATAGTGAGGTAACTAGAAATAGAGCTATTCTAAATTTATGTATTCAGAATAATAGAAATATAAATGTGGGGAGGATCATTTTTAAGAATAAATTGACTATTGCAAGGAGTGAAACAAGTGGAGGTCTAGGACATCCTGGCCTTATTTATGCACTTTGCTAACTTTTTGGAGTGGAAGCTGGAGGTGATGAGGAATGGGTTTACCCTATGAAACCCATTAGTAAAGTTAATTTGAAAACTTATGAATCCCATGAGAAATGGAGAACTGGGAGTAGGAGTAAAGAACCTTCTACTAGTAGAGATTTCCCCTCTACAAGTTATGACCTTCCATCTTCTAGTTCCTTTACCATAACTGACTTGATGAATGAGTTGAACTTGCAGCGGAAGAGTATAGAATTAATAAATGAAAGGATTGGAGGTTTAGAATGTCGACATGATTATGATAGTGAGTACCTTCAGAGGCATTCAAATTTTAAGATAGCTTATTACGAAGCTCAGGCCCGACACTATAGAGGTGAGCTTGATGTTACTTTTCCTGAGTGCCCCTGATATACTCAGTATCAGCCCAATCCACCTGCTGATCAAGGAGACGAAGACATAGCTTGGGATTTTGATATCTAAATGTAATTGATGTACTTGTACTTTTATATTTTGTAATCTTTTATAATAGAAAGGGATGTTTGTGTGTGTTTGTACGTTCATTTTTTTTGTTATGTTGTAATTGGATAAATTTTAATTATTGTTTTAAATGTAGTGTGGTAGTTAAAATTTGCATGTGTAGTATAATGGATGTTGATTAGTACTTTGTGAATTGTATTGGAATGTGATTTTTATTTCGCATTTTTAATTGTAATTGTTTTGTTTAGTATTGTGGATGTGTTAGTAAAATATTGTATTTGTTATTGTTTTAGTTTTGTACTTATTTCAAAATTTCATTACCCAGCAATTTCTTTAATGATTTATATGTGTAGAAAGCTCCTAATGTTACATACCAGGTGAAGTAGAAATTTTGAAATAGACTGCAAATATTTTAGAATGATGAAAATGCCTAAAATGCTGAGGTATGATTTATATTTAGAGTTTTTCTTTCCACTTGTATTATTTTATATTAAAAAATTTAAGTTTGGGGGAGGAAAGAAAAATATTAATTATTAGATGTCCTCTATTTAATTATTTTCAAAAATTATTAATATGATTTTATTTGGTGAATTTAATTCAGGTAACTATATTTTGTAGCTATTTAAATATTATGGTAGATTTAAATAAATATTTTTGTAATGAAAATTAATTTTGTAACTTAAGATATTTAGTATAAGAGAATAAGATTATAGTTAACTATTTAAAGTAAAGGAAACTATATTTTAAAGTATTAAGAATCCGGAAATTCATTTGAAAAGAAAAGATTGGGGCTCAATTATGTAAAAACTATGAAATATTTATAAGGTAAAGGAATGCTTTGAGTTTCAAATTTCGGGAAAGAAAGGTGATGTTCAAAATCATTAAAGGCTATCCAGATATAATAATTCTCACTTTAAAAACAAAAAATGAAAGGATTAACAATAATACCTTAAAAAAAGAAAAATATATAGGATTGAAAGTAATCCAAATGAAAAGAAAAAAAGAAAAAAAATATGAAGGTGAGGAGAAGCTTGAGGATATGCTTAATCAAAAATTGGCTTCACTGGACCTACATAAAGGAAAAACCTAAATACATTCTTAAACTTATATTTATGGATTAGATCTTTTACTAGT
>NW_018247579.1:9278-9853 GCF_001263595.1 Phalaenopsis equestris
TTTTTTTATGATATTACACTTTAAAGAAAGGTATTTTTGATGTTTTGTTGCAGGAATGATGAATTAGGGTCATTGGAGCAAAATGATGCAAAAAGGAGCGAATTTGGAGCGAAAATGACCAAAATGTGAAGATTTAACCTAGGGCGCCGACGGTTAGCCCAACGGCGCCGACGGTGGACTTTTCACAAGACTCCAAAATTAATTCACTTAGAAGGTCCGCCGACGGGTCCTCGAGGCGTCCTCGAGGCTGCCGACGGCGAGCTCGGTGGTTATGTACAACAATGCATTGGATGAGAATGAATTTTGGAGGGATGCTTAGGCAACCCTTGGAAAAACTCATCCACATCCCACATCTTTAAAGAGAAGACTTTGACCGAAAATAAGAGAGGAGAGGCTCAAAATTGAAGTGTGAAAAAGTGTAGAGGGCCTGAATTGTGAGGAATTCTTCAAGAGATTGTAAGAGTGGAGGGAAGGTGAGAGACTTCTTCCTCCTTACCGCTTCAAAGAGGAATTTTGTGTGTTGTAAAGAAAGGAAGAGATTCAAAGGAACTTTGAGGAGTTTGCTTGGGGAGAAA
>NW_018247579.1:10399-11555 GCF_001263595.1 Phalaenopsis equestris
ATAAGCAAATTGAATTCCATTGTTGCGATTAAAGTATTGATTTTCTAAAGTCTTAGTTCGTAGTTCTAATATTACTCTCTACGGGATTGATATCTAAGACTCCATTAGAGCCCTATAGTACTTGAGTGATACGTATACTTGCATTGATAAGTGTGACTTTACAATTATTAAATATTTTATACATACATCTTTATCAAATCTATAATTGTTATTAAGTTTTTGGTGCAGTTGCTGAGGAATTAAATCTTTTAGCAGCAGTACTAAAAACTTATATTTTTAAGCATATATAAAGTCATTATCACCAATTAAGCTTGTATTGTATTTAAATTGGTCACATGGAAGGTAAATTTAAGTTTAGGATTGAAATTGGGGGAAATTGGGACCAATTTGATGGACATTTGTGGTAGGAAATTGGTTGAAATTGGGGGAAATTGGGACCAATTTGATGGACATTTGTGGTAGATTTGGGAAGATGGGGCCTTTTAAGGCAATTTAGGGGTTTTGGCCAAAATGGTCAAATTGGTCAAATGGGGTCATGTTGTAGTTGAGAAAAATGAAATTGGGATAAATTGAAAGGTTTTGGGAATTTTTGCGATTTTTGGAAATTTTTTGAAATTTTGGGCAAAGAAGAGGTGATGCGACTTTTTTATATGCTTAATTTTATATTTTCTATATAGTCACAATGATATAAACACAAGTATATGTATCGCTCAAGTAATATAGGACTTTCTGATTAAGCCTCGATTATCGATCCTATGAAGAAGTGAGGAAAGATGTCCTTAGCCAAATTCCACTTTACTACTATTTGTCTTTAGTTTGGAATGTCAATTAAAATGGTGTTTTATCTAGCAACTACTCCTAAATGTGAATTTTAAATATAAGGATAGTAACTATTCCTAAATGTAAAAATTAAATTCTAAAGATAACCCTTTCTAGATATATTGGTTTGGAGAATTTTAAGATTTTCAAAACTACTATTCTTATGTAGTGAGTTGGATAATGTAAAGGAATGAGATACATTAAATATTGTATGTGCTAAATAGGAGCAATTTTAATTCTCTACTCTGATTCAGTGTTATAGAAAATCATTGGCTAATCTCAGGTTTAGTCCCAAAATCTGTGGCTAGGCTAGGAGGATACTGGCTCCCACTCCAGA
>NW_018247579.1:12469-13554 GCF_001263595.1 Phalaenopsis equestris
GGTGTTTGAATCACTGGGGAACCTCCTAAAACATCAAAAACCACAAAAAATATATTCATGACCGTCTCAGGCTCTGTCGGCTTTGTTTTCTCGTCGTTTTCTGTGCTTCAGTGTCGTCGGCGTCGGCTCTAGTGTTGTCGGCGCCCACCCTGAGCAGCTCCACCATTTTGCTTCTTTGGCTTCGTTTTAGCTCTGTTTCGCCCCGTTTCAGTTGCGTTGCATTCCTAACAGATAGACCTACAAAATAAGCATAAAATAACCTTTCTTTAATGTGTAGTTTCATTCAAAAATTTGTGAGAATTATAAAAGATATTAAGCATAGAAAGACAAATCAAAATATTTCAGGAGAAATTTTTCTTTCTTGCTTGTGTTTGCTCCAATTACATCTTTTTTGCTTCTTTTTCTCCAAAACTCCATTTTTTATACCCAAAATTGAAAATATACAAAATACCTTCCTTTAAAGTACATTATCATTGAAAATCACCTAATATAGGCATTAAAAGCATATGAAAAATTGCACATTTTTTTGTGTATCAAAATCCCCCAAACTTTGTGTATCAAAATCCCCCTGTATCAAAATCCCCCAAACTTAAATGTTACTTGTCCTCAAGTAACCCTTTTACTACATAAAAATATGACTTAGGATAGAGACTAACTTATAAACTTTTGTAATTTAGTTTAGTAAATAAAATAGTAAAATTTAATAAAAACCTGTAATAACTTAGATTCAAACTCTAAGTCTAAGAATCCTTAGTAATTAATTTTAAGATTTCTGAATTTCTATTCAGTTCAAGAAGAATTGAAATTTATTATATCAAGGATATTTAGAACATTCATATCAAAAAGAACTCCATGAAAATTTTACTAGTAATGCTACTAATACTTTAATGCAAGTTTACAAAATGTAATAAATCCTGTTCCTTAAGTTGATTCAAGTAAAGCCAATTTTTTATTATGCATCTCCTCAAGCTTCTCCTCACTCATTTTTCTTCATTTTTCTTCCCCATTTTTTTTCTTTTTCTTTTTCTCTTTCTTTTTTCTTCTTTTTTTTTCAAGTGATGATTACTATATCAAGTGAGGATTAC
>NW_018247579.1:13610-23911 GCF_001263595.1 Phalaenopsis equestris
TTAAAGTCAAAACTCCTTACCTTTCTTCACTTTATACACTCATATTAGTTTATGATTTTTCATAAAATTTCATTCTTTTCTTCTTACATGAAACTCTAAAATTCTTAATACTTCAAAAATACAATTTCCTTTACTTTAAATAGAAAAACATAATCTTATCATTTCATACCAAATATCTTTAACTTTAGAATTAATCTTCATTATAAAAAACTTTTACCTAAATTTATCATAATATTTATAAACATAAATATAGTCATTTAAAGTTAAACTCCAACTCCAAGGTCATGTTACATTAATTTTAAAAATATAGTTAATTAAGAACAAATATAATTTAGTTTACTTCTTTTCAAAAAAAAATTTTCTTTTCCCCAAACTTGCATTTTTAAATATTTTACAATAAATTCAGTAAAATGTAGGAGGAAGGAAAAGTAATTGAATCTACTAGCTACTACAACATCCTATCAAATTTATATACATTCATAATCATGATAGAATGACTGTAGGAGAATGTAAATCTAGCCTAAAAATATGCATGCAATAATACTAAACTAAAAGGAAGTATACTTAGCTTTAAAATTTATTTTTCTTCCTACCCCCAAACTTGATTTTTAACATGTATAACATTTAGTGCAAGAAAATATACATAGGAAGAAAAATAGTTTAAAAATTCTATCTACCACAAATGTCTATCAAAAACATCTACAATTATTTATGAGGACAGAAAACATGTAGTAGAAAGTAAATCTAAACTAAACATGCCAGAATGAAATTAACTAATTAAAAGTCTAACTAGCCTGACATGTATCAGCATTGGAATATAAAAATGTTCTTCAAGTCTACTAATTGTAACACAAACACAAACAAACAAGAGAAATGAGGTTAATTCCTCCTTTAACTCATCACATCTCACTAACTTACTTCCAATTTCTAACGGAATCACTACACAAATATATTGGGTACTTACAAATGATTTAATAGATTCTAACCCCAAAGATAAAATTATCCCTGATATATTGGTTCCTAAGCACCAATCTCAAGCATCATCTAATCCTTTAAATTAAGCACCTCTAATAGTTATAAGGATAGTGTAAATTCATCCACATATTACTCATCAAATCAGTTAGCTACTCCTACCAAATGAAAACAAGGTCAAAGAAAGGAAGTAATAAAATTGAGATGTAATTGTCACTGATAAATTCATAATGTCTTTTCTAAAACTCAAGTCTGGGTTAGACCTGAGTTGTAGTGGACTCGTCAATCCAACTACTACAAGAGAACATACAACTCTAGCCATAATAAGAAGTTGAGAAATCTCCTCCCTCATGAGACATAAAAAGCAAATCAAACCACTAACAATCTAAACATCTACCAATCATCAATCAAACTGATCAATCCACACTAACGGAAACATAATACAACACTAACAATCATGACAATTAAGCATACTAAAGCAAATCACACTGATAACTATGGGTTGTCACCCATAAAGCACTTGGTTTAACGTTGCTAGCCCGACAAATGATTCCACCTCGATCAAAACTTCAATTAATTAATCCTTGATCAATCGCCCAATTTTTTTCAGATCCATGGATTCCTACAAAGTCCTCAAATTTAATTTTTTTCTTTCAGCTCTTCCTTCTCATATTGATTCATATCCTTGTTCCTCATATTTCTTTCTAGATCCAATATTCTTCTAGTAATTTTCTTAATTTTCATATTAATATCATCCTTGAAATTTATAAGAAATGGATCTTCTTTATATGATACTTCATGATCTACCAAATTTTGGATCGAATTGACTGTAGATAATTCAAATTCCAAATCAAATTCTTCTAGGTTACTCTTGTCTTTCAAGTTATCTTCTAATTCTTCAGAAATTTCTTCCATTGGTCTTTCAATATCCGTATCCTCATCTCTTAACTCACAGTTCTTTTGAAACATATCCCCAAATTCTCTTATAAATATCAATTCAATAATTTTAAATTGCTCATCATTCATTTCTTTAGAATTTATCTCAGGGTCACTAGGTAAAATCTCTGGGGGCTAATTGTTAATTGCATTAACAATCTGCCCTAGCATCAGAATCTCATTCATTTTGTCTGTATACCACGGAATATGCCATCCAGTGACTTTGAATAACTCTTTCATAGGAGACATAGGAGATCTTTTTCATCATTCAATTCAGGTTCATCTTGTGATTGAGTCGAATATGAAGATATAAAGACTGGTGGTGTAGATAAACTCCCTAAATAAGTAGGCTTTAAAATTGTATGAGGTATATTCATTTTAAGTTCATGAGATTTTTCAACAGATGGAATTAAAAGTTTACTATTTTTGGTAACGTCCATCATTTCACACCTCTTCTGAACATACATACAGTCTTCTTTAAACAACATTTTAGACTCATCAAGAAAGTCGTTTCGATCTCATCTGTTAACTTACTCTCAAAACATTTTTGGAAAAAGTGGTTTCATGGTCATTAATATTCATAGTTAACTTTCCTTTCTGCACATCTATCATAGTGTGTCCAGTAACAAGAAAAGGTCTCCCTAAAATAATGGGGTATTCTTTATCTTCCTCCATATCTAATACAATAAAGTTCATATGAAAGATAAATTTATCCACTTTAACAAGCACATCTTCTATGACCCCTTTTGGATAAATGATAGATCAATCAGCTAACTGAAAGGTTATAGTAGTGGGAGAAATATCGGCTAAACCTAAGCTTTTAAATTTAGATAGAGGCATCATATTAATGTTCGATCCTAAATCACATAAAGCTTTTCCACATAATCTTTCTCCAAATACACAAGGATTTTTTAAGCTAGAAGGATCTTTAAGTTTCTCAAGATGCTTTTTCTGAAATATAGCACTGAACTCCTCACTTAGCGCAATTGTCTCGTAATCCCCAAATTTCCTTTTATTTTTTAGCATCTCCTTCATAAATTTTGCATAACTTGACATTTGTTCCAAAGCTTCAGTGAAAGGAATATTTATGGAATATTTATTAAGTACATCCATGAACTTTTAAAATTATTTATCCAACTCATGTTGTCTAAATCTTTGAGGAAATGAAGGTGGTGGTCTTTTTAAATTGATTTTAGAAGGTGGTGGATGAAGGTGGTGGTCTTTTTAAATTGATTTTAGTTGGAGATATTGATTTTCCTATATCCTTAGAAACATGTTCTTCAGGTCTTTTATTTTTCTTTGTTTCTCTCGCAACTCCTTTCTCTTTTGTGACCATATCCTCTATCTCTCTTCGACTTCTTAATTGGGAAGCTTCTATTTGTTCATCATTTTTCTCTTTAGGGTTGATCTCAGTGTTGCTAGGAAGTGTTCCTTAAGTTCTATTGCAAAGTGAATTAACAATTTGTCCAAGTTGATTCTCTATGTTTTTAATCGCAGCATTTTGACTTTCCAACTGGTTTCCTATTTGCAATACCACTTCTTTATAGACATCTTCTTATCATCAAATTGTTGATCATTGTTAGAGTATGGTGGATATGAAGGTCTATAATTTGTGTTCCCCTGATTATTGCAACTTTCATTAGGATTTGCATGATTATTTTCCCATGGTTGGTTTCCACCCCAATTAGTGTGATACCAGTTAAAATTAGGATGGCTCTTCCAACCTGGGTTGTAAAAGTTAGAATACGAGTTATTTATGGTATTTAAAGTCTCATATGATAAGTTAAAATCAATCATATGCCCTAATGAACTTTTCTCACTTACTAGGATAAATTGAGGCTGGTTCATTCCAAATTGGTCCAACTTTCTTGATATTGCAGCAACGTGAGATGTAAGAATTGCAATCGCATCTATATAATGAACACTGGCTATATTTTTAGGATTTACCCTTGTAGAGGGCCATTGAAATTCATTTGTAGTCATTTATTTAATTAACGCATATGCTTCATCAAATGATTTTGACATTAATGATCCACTAGTAGCAGCGTCAATTATAAACCTAAGGGATTCTACTAACCCATTATAAAAATTTTGAATGATTAACCAATTGGGCGGAGCATGGTGTGGACACTTTCTTAGGAGTTCCTTAAATCTTTCCCATGCTTCGTATATTTATTCGCATTCATACTGACAAAATGAGATAATATCGTTTCTAAGTTTAGTATTCCTTGAAGGTAAAAAATACTTAGTTGGGAATTTCTAAGTTAACTCTTCCCAATTTTTAATAGATCCAGGTGATAAAGAGTATAACCACATTTTAGCCTTATCCCTTAGTGAGAAAGGAAAAAGCCTTAGTCAAACAACATCGTCTGACATGTCGTTGTAACAAAATGTAGCACAAAGTTCTAGAAAACTGGATAAGTGTAAATAGGGATCCTCCGAAGGAGTTCCCCTAAATTAATTGTTCTGCACCAGTTGGATAATATCTGGATTTATTTCAAATGAGTCAGCTTCTACAATGGGGGGTTTTTATACTTGAGTGAATTTCATCTGTCATAGGATTTATATAATCCCTCAAAGATTTATGATGATTTTCTAAGTTATTATTTTGAATGTTTTCCATTTCTAGTTCTTTAAGTCCTTTCTGTTTTTGGATTTTTTTTTCTTTTTTCTAACTCAGGATCATAAGGCACAAGTTCTGCGGATCATTTATTTTGCATACGCAACACAACAAACAATATATTAACAATTAAATGAATAAAAAAAAGATATATTCAACACAATAAAACATTTTCACAAACACCTTGTTTTTGACACAAACAGCTTTTTCACAAAATTTTTTCATACAAAAAAAGACTTTTCACACAAAAACAGTTTTTGCGATACTACAATATTCCAAGTCTAAGCCTAATTACTTCAATTAAAATTCTCCTAAAGTTCTTACCGAAACTTCCCCGACAACGGTGCCAAAAACTTTATGCGACTTTTTTATATACTTAATTTTATATTTTTTATATAGTCATAATGATATAAATGCAAATATACATATCGCTCAAGTAATATAGGACTTTTTTATTAAGCCCATATTATCGATCCCATGAGGAAGTGAGGAGAGATGTCCTTAATCAAATTCCAGTTTACTACTATTAGTCCTTAGTTTAGAATGTCGATTAAAATGGTGTTTTATCTAGCAACTAATCCTAAATGTGAATTTTAAATATAAGGATAGTAACTATTCCTAAATGTAAATATTAAATTCTAAAGATAACCCTTTTGGATAAATTGGTTTGGAGAATTTTAAGATTTTCAAAACTACTATGCTTATGTAGTGAGTTGGATAATGTAAAGGAATGAGATACATTAAATATTGTATCTGCCAAATAGGAGCAATTTTAGATTTCTACCCTGATTCAGTGTTATAGAAATTCATTGGCTAATCTACAATTTAGTACTCAAATTTAGTACCTAAATTTGTGGCTAGGCTAGGAGGATCCGACTCCCACTCCAGAGCTCCCACTTCCCTTCACCTGAAGTCTAACTCTTGCTTTAGTTTTTAAACACTAAGACCAAATTGGAGATTTTAGTCTGTCACCCTCAAGATTCTGAAATTCTATTCCCAACAAAGAATATTTCCTTATTTATTTTCATTTAATTTCATGAATGAATTTCTCCTTAGTGTGGTTCCACTTTCTTGAGAATTACACCGCCCTATCGGGTCTTAATGCATTACAATGAATTTTAACACTACAATAGGCATTTATTATAATGTAAATGAAGTGCAAGTAAAAACCATCACATTTATAATTAAAACTTCTTCAAGCATGCATCCCAAAATTCAAAACATCAATCCTACTCATTGTAAAAGAAAAGTAAAAGGGAAAAAATGGCATAATTCTCTCATGCCACTATTTTCTAAGAATAAGAAAGAGTAAGAGAAACACATCACATAGCACGAAGAAAACACAACGAAAAACTTAATTACATCAAAGCAAATCCACTAGAAAAGTGTTTACAAAATCATAAGATAATGAAGAACACAATACTTCGCTTTTTCCCCTTGAAAGAAAGATGAAAATCTCTCCCACGAAGTCTCCCGCTGATCCATGCAATACTAGAACATTCTCTTACAAATTCTCTCAAAATCCCCTCACCAATCTCTCCAAAAAGGTAGAAATCTACATTTCTACTTCTATTCTAAGATCACTAAAAATTATCCACATTTTCTCACTCACACACACACATACATATGTCAAGCACTCTTTTTTAAGCACTCTTTTTTAAGGAGACACAAGTTCCCTCCTTTTTTCCAAGAGAAATCATTCATCCAAAAGACATGTTTCTTCATTCAAGAGCCTTATCCAATTGTCTAGATTCATTGAATTCCTTCATGGGGTGTTTGTATAACTTGGGAGCCTTCTAGAACATCAAAAACTGCCAAAAAATGATCCATGACCATCCCGGGTGCTGTCGGCATCTTTTTCTCGTTGTTTTTCTACTCTTCAGCGTCGTTAGCGCTGGCGCTAGCGCTATCGTTGCCCACCCTGTGCAGCTTGATACACATAAAATATATAGTATTTTTAGACACATTTTTATACCTATTTTTTAGATATTGTGCTTTAATGGAATGTATTTTTGTGTTTTTCTTGCAGATACAAGTAAAAATGGAAGAAATGCTTAAATTGGTGAAAAAGGATCAATTTTGGAGTAAAAAGGTGAAAAATTATGTGAAAGAGTTTTGGCGCCTAAGCGCCAGATCCGACGCTTAAGCGCCGGTTAAACAGAGAAAACTGCACCTAAGCATTGAGACCCCGTGCTTAAGCACAAGTCGCAGTTACTAGACGAGTAAAATCAGTTTTCACGAATTTCGATGAGGTTTTTGGGGCACCCATTGGCTTAATAGGTGGTTGTTACCACCATGGACAAAAATTATCATGAACGGATGCGTCTCTTGGGCAAATACATCAAATCAAGACACATTTTGAAGAGATCCCAAGGCATCTCTATTAAAACTATAAAAGAAAGAAGAGAGGACTTAGAAAAGAGTCCTGAAAATATTGGCAAGTTTTGAAAGTTCTTTTTTGGGGAGTTAGTTTGGAGAGAATTGCAAGAACCACTTTTTATTTATCATTTTTTGTTATTTTGTTTTGAGTGATTCTAAAAGAAAAGAGATTCAAAGGAACTTCAAGAGTTTGGTGGAGGAATTGAGATAAGTTTTTATTTTTTTATTTTTAGACTACTTTTGGTTTTAATTGAGACTTGTTGTTGGTTTGACAATGATTTCTTCTTTTAAACTAAAGTGTGGTTTTGTTTCCTCCACGGATTCTGAGTAGTTTTCTTAATCTTTCTTCTTAAAAATGATAAGTAATTAAGTTTTGGATGAAAGTTTTGGGGAGTATTGATCTTTAATGATGGAAGAAGTTGTGATGATTTAAATTCATGCGCTTCATTTACTTCTTGATTTGGTCAATCCAGATGTTAAAATTTTTTGTGAGAACTTGTAAGAACTGGGCCGGTATTGTCTCAGTCAATAATTGGAAAGAATCACATGAGTTTTTATGAATGAGAATGTAGTTCATAAATAGGAAAATATTCGTTGATGGGTGTAGAGTTAGAGGACTTTAAAGTGACAGGTTAAAGCCCCCAACTTGCTTTATTATTTTAGGTTCTGATACAAGAATGTTAGCCCCCAGGTGGAGGGAATTTAAGGAACTCTAAAGTGAGAGCTAGTTTCTTCCCTGCCTAGCCGGTCTTCAAGGCTATTCAAACTAAAGATTATTCAATGTTCTTTATAGCATCTCTTGTAAGGGTAAAGAATATAATTGCTCCTATCTGGCACAACAAATTTAGCAAACTTTCAAAACAAAATTTTTATACTTACTATTGATTCATGATAAAGAAAAAGATATTTTAATTATATAGCATTCATCATGCAAGTATTTAATTAAGTTATTAAGTTGTTATTGTTCATTAAAATATCAAAAATACCAAAAATATTTAAATTCCTACAAAAATCATTTTTAGTTTAAGTAATTATCTTTTTAAAAATAGAAAAATTTTCTAAAAAGTGAATATTGCATAATCTTCCCTGTGGGTTCGATTTTCAGGTCTTAATCAAAAAGTTCTATATTACTTGATCACGATACGTATACTTGCGTAGTATCCCAATATAAATATATATAAATTAAAAAGTTAAATTCTTATTTTTCTTCAAGATCAAGTTTTTGTTTTTGTTGCAAAAAAGAAAATATAAGTGAAAAATACCATCAGAACTATTGTCATACTATGCATAAGCATTAGGTATTCACGGGTACCACAGCTCCACCATTTTTCTTCGTTTGGCTCTGTTTTAGCTCTGTTTCTCCCCGTTTCAGTTGCGTTACGTTCCTAATAAATAGTCCTTTAAAATAAGCATAAAAAAACCTTTATTTAAAGTGTAATTTCATTTAAAAATGTGTGAGAAGTGTAAAATAGATTAAGCATAGAAAGACATATTAAAATGTGTCAGGACAAAATTTTCTTTCTTACTTGTTTTTGCTCCAAATTACATCATTTTTGTTTATTTTTCTCTAAAACTCCATTTTCTGTACCTGAAATCAAAAATATACAAAATATCTTCCTTTAAAGTGCATTATCACTGAAAATCACCAAATATAGGCATTAAAAGCATATGAAAATTTACACATTTTTGGTGCATCAGGGGGTATTTTGGTAATTTGGCAATTTTTGCTGATTTTGGGTAATTTGGGTATTTTCAAAAAGTTTGAAATGACTTTGAACAAATTTGGGTATTTTGGGTAAATTTGGGAATTTTGGCCAAATTTACGATTTTAAGGGTACTTAGGTAATTTGGGGGAGTTTAGGGGCAAAAGGCCAAGTTGGGTATCTTTGGTAGAATTGGGGAGCTAACCACCATAAATAAGCCATGGACCAATGGAAAACCCATTTGAGTCTTTTATGTACTGGCCTTAGCTAAACCCTGGTATAGGGTCAGTGGGTTTAGGGGACCATCTACATGAGTCTCCCAAAGGATTAAGGGATCAAAGTCAAGAAAATTTTGGGTTTAGAGTTGTGAGTGATTGTAAGTGAGGTAATTGTAGTGAGTGTCTTAGCTCTAGGCCAACACCCAGGGTCAACCCTAAGGTCAAATAGTCTTATCGGAACTCTCCTTGAGCTCCCTCATAATGACCCCGCCTACTAAGTGCTAGAGGTTAGGATCAATATGTAGAGTTTCAAGTTGAGTAAGAAGAAGTTGGGAATTTCTAATAGTAAGGTTTCCTTTTCTAATTTTCTAGGAATAGTCAACAGGAAAGTCATATGGCTAGACCCTCACCTAACCTACTAAAGAGGAAGAACTAGACCTAACCAAAAGTGAGGTCAACACGTGCATATCATTAAAAAAAATGCATGTTGTATATCTATTCAAGTTCTTTTCTGATCTGAAATATTCTGGAGTAATTTGCAGTGCATTTCACTATTTCATGATTAGAATGTTCAAATTGAACTAAATTAGGATTTTAAACCTTATTTTTTTCTTTTTTTTTTCCATCTACCTCACAGTAAGCTCATAATTTGTGTTTATTAACTGTGAGTAGACTTATTTTAAGATATATAGGAAGGAGTGGTAGCTTTCAGTGTTGTGTGGTTTATTTGTCAGTCATAGTAGTTTGATATGAGCTGGCTTATTATGTTAGCAAATAGTTATTTCCTTAAAATGTGAGGTTCAGGTGACTGTATTGATCTTATATTCAAAATAATTGGCACTTTAGGATGGCTTAAGTAATTACAAAAACCATTGTACCATTTATTATTTGGATGATAGAATTGGGGGAAACTGCATATTGCTATCCCAATTCGACACAGCTAAAGTTGCATTTCAACATTTTCTACTTGAACAGGTTCATTACTATCGTATGAGTTTAGTTCTCTGCAATGTATTTGCTCACTGGTTCCTTTCCATATTTTATGAATGTCTGCTATAATATCAGGCATTATTTTATGAATGTGCTGCTCTTCGGGTTTATGATGACAAAGTAAATTACTGGGTTTATTCAGAGGAAAAAAAAGCTTCTATTATGTTATTGAGTTGTTTACATACATAGCACTCAAAGCATTGTGATGTATGGAGAAATTTTGAAGTTGATGGTAAGATCATTATGGGGGAAGTTCAAGAAGAGTTCTTATAGGGCTATTTAGCCTTAGGATTGACCCTGGGTGTTGACTTGGAACTAGGGTACACCATATCTTCACAATACATTAGTCTATGACTCATTTAGAATGGATATCTATCCAATTCTATTTGAAATGCCTAACTTGGTCTTTTCCCCTAGGCACCTCTAAATTACCTAACTGCCCTTGGGACCCAAATTTGGCCAAAATTCCCAAATTTTGCCAAA